>NC_056706.1:3415872-3553372 GCF_018831695.1 Puntigrus tetrazona | reverse complement strand
TTAATCCACTAAACAGCGCATGTCCCTGGTGCGGTTCAGGGATGCTGACTTGCCACAAATTGGCTCCGTGGTCTCAATGGTGTACATGACCAAAGTTTTGTTTTCAAGGTTCAGCCTGATTCATCGCCAACACAAAAGCAATGTTCTTCTCATCTTGCATTCATGGCAAACTAGGAGAGATTTTTTTTCCTTCAGGCTTTTCTTTAAGGCCGACAGCCGCTACACAGCTAATCGTTGAGATAGCGGCCGCTGATAATTGGTGCCGATTAGGAAATAAAGTCTTCCCTGAAGACCTTGAGATATGAGCTTTAAGAATTCTTATCTCTCTTTTTCCAAGTACAAATAAACCATCTTGCTGTGGTTTTCAATGAAGCGGTTCATCTCGTGAACCCGCTCCATTATTAGTGAGAAAACATTGACGCAAAATGAATAGACGTCAGGGGACGTGACTGTACTTTACAGTGCCATGCTTTGAAAATAATTTCTTGTTTTGTTGTGCAGATGACTAATGAATGGTGCCATGTGCCATCTGACCTTGAAGAACTACCGTAGTTCAAGCAGCCAGCTTTAAGACAGTACGGCATTTTCAATAATCTGTGATTAAGTGTCATACAGACACGGCGGCAACAGGAAATCTCAGACACACTTCAACTCATGAGTCAGCTGAAGATGTTTGACCCATTTGACTCACACAGAGAATTTCCAGAAACACTAAATATTACTTATAATTGAGTCTTGAAATTTCACATATTAGTTTATAGATATTTCGTAACCTTTAGTAAATGAACGCTTATTTTATGCACCATAGAGGAGAAACTGTTTTTTTTTTTCCTGGAACTTAACTCACTGCAACACTAACTTACTGATGTCAATATTTACTTTTTCTTTAATTATCTGAAAACAGTTTAGTGGACATTTTTAGTGCTTATTGGTAAAATTATGATTTAATAAGGAAGCTGCACTGACTAATTTGTTTTATTATTACACTGGTCTTGGGAATTATGCTGACTTGCTGTGTCATTTTTTTTAAAGAAACTAGGCAATGGCGAGAAAATATACTGTCCATAAATAATTATTACTGTCATGAGAAGAGCGTTTGTATTATTTTATATTATTATGTTTAGCATAATACATTTATCCTTATGAAAAAGAGGATTATTTTAGGCGTTTATGGTGTTTTCTTCTCCCTATGTCTGTTTTAGTGGCTTAATGTGAAATACTCCACATATGTGTGTCCATATGGAGTTCTGGAGGAATGAATTCATCCCTTGTATATCCTAGATAATCTGTGATGTTGGAAAACACACGGGTCATTATAGTCATTCTCAAGTCTACTTTTAGTCACATTCATTGAGGGTCAGGTGAGCATTTCAATTGTAATATGTAATATGCTGTGCTCAAACATTTTATTTACTCATCAAAGACAGGCGTAACTTGATAAGTGTTCATTTTGAACCCTGCTGACACCTACTGGCGTGGATGCAGTGACGCATAGAAGTGTTTTTGTTCAGCAGTGCATTCACAGGCATGTTTGGCTCCTGTGATCTTAACATATCAAGTCGAAAGCGTGTGCATTATGTACTTTACTTTCCCGCAAAAACCGGGAATGTTCCGAGAACGTTCTGACAGGGTTTTACACAAAACGGTTATTTATGCGTTCATGTTCATGGAACGTTTCATGCCACGTGTTTTAAATCGAAAATATGTGCCTCTTTCCGCAAAACTGAAAAAAACATTCCTATACATATGAATTGCTGCAGTTTCCTGCTGAAATGAACACTAGAGGCAGTAAAACTTTATATTTTTGATATAATAAAAGCTCTTTTTGATACAATTTGTTGCAAAATGTCATGATTTAAAAACATATGCAGCTTCGTGTGTGTTTTTTTTTTTTTTTATTCAGTAGGTTTACTCGGTAGCTCTGGTTTACGGTTTAACAAACCAGCTAAAATCAGCATAAAGAAGTTAAAATAGCATGGCTGGATCAGTGAATACATTTTTACATTTGCATTTTTTTAACACTATCAGGTAGGTTTAGGTTTGGTGTGGCCATTATTTTATCTTTAGCGACACTCGCTGGATATTTGAATTCTGAATGGCTGCTAAATTACCTCAAGCAGCATAATAAAAATGCTGCAGTACGTACCTGTCACATATTAAATGTGTGTTTTAGTGCCACGCCATGGACATTAAACTTTGAAACCACCACGAAACATGCAGTAAGGGACATAATTACAGATTTGCAGAATGTATGTAGACGCACGTATATCCAATAAGCCTGGGTTGGAACGTTCCAAAGTAGTGTTCCCAATAATGTTCGCGAAATGCTAAAATAGAAATATTTTGAAATCTGGTTGTTGAGAACATTCGGAAAATAAGCTTTTCATGACATAATGGGAACGCGAGTGAAACGTTCATAGAACGTACTCCGTTTGTCTTAGCTGGGACACGCAGGAAGCAAGTTTGTATTCTTTATAGTGAGCCAAAAGGACAATCTGTGACATTTAGATTCCTTGGCTGGTCAAATATCCCTTTGCTACGTGAATCCACAGGAACATAAAGTTTAATCGCACCTTAAAACGGCTGTTTCTAGGCCGCTGATATGAGTCTTGATCATTTTAAACGGTGTTGTCAACAGCACCGGACATTTCTCTAGAAGCAAAACGTGGATAAAATAACACTGTGCACCTTTAAATTGGCTTCTGCCTTCCATCCGAGTGCGATTCAGTCAGCGTGAAAGTGTTTTAAGTTGAGTTATTGGGGTCACATAAGGTAAAACGCACGGGGAAACTCTGGGCTTGTCGTCCCACGACTGCTTTCACTCAAATGCTAATGGAGTCTTTAGAAAGCCAGGCCGAGGTTATGTTCCTCATTGTGCCATTGAATGCAAATGCTGGATTGGACTGCTGCCACCTGTTGGCTCCCCTGATTGATTTCACAGAGTGCTGCGCTTTTGTTTGTTTGCACCTTTGGTGCTGAAGTGGAGAAGGTGGCTCTGTGCTTTCCTTCAGAAATTCCCCAGCTGGTCGGAAAGCCGCTCTTCTGAGTAATGAAATCTTGAATTGGACTTTTAACATGAGAAAAGCGAAACAAAAACTTTGGCAAAAGCGCAGTCACCTTAACAGGCGATCGTAACGCTTTGCCATTGCAATCCACACTTTCACGGATTGACGCTTCCTTCGATACGCCTTTCGCGCAGAGAGCAACCACGTTCAGCCGCAGCTGTTCTGTTTTGGTCCGTGGTGCAAGTTTCTTAATGAGCAGAGTAATTTATCTTTGCCATCCGTAGACGGATGCAATGACAGCTCGGTAGGATGCCTATTAGCAGGTTTGCTGTAGCGCTGCGGCTCCAGCATCGGACCTGATCAAACCTTGATGTTCTTCTGCTCCAGAACAATGTACGACGAGAGCGAGGCAGACGGGAAGAGGGGACATCAGCCGACAGGGCTAATTCTGCAGAATGGGAGATGACACGTAATTATGCGGCATCGATCGGCAGGGAATATACGCTTGATCATGCTGTGACTGTACGTTGGTAATTTGGCCTGTAGGGTCTCTGAAAGTCTGAGTCAGAATAGTCAAAAAAAACCTTAGGCATTCATTAAAAGGAAGAAAAGAAGTGACGCCTCACAGAGCGCACCTGGATTTGTGTGAATGCCGCAGCGTGGCATGTGTGCACGTCTGATGTGATTTCTGCATTTTTGAGATTTTAGACGCGCATTCGTCTATTTTGCACTACTATTCAAAACACTTAGGTTTCTTGAGATGCGGTTCCAATTAACTTAAGCTCATTAGTTGAATCTGGCTTAATTCACAAGACCTTGAATGTAAGCTGGGACTCCAATTAAAAGCTTAAAATCCTATCTTAATTTGGATTCATGGCTATTCTAGGCATTACTGTGCAGTTGTTCATTAGGGAGTTTTAATGGTGGCCGATGATGCAGTCTCCAACTGGTTAACTAATTAACTAGGGTTATTATCTGATGTGTTTGCTGATTGGCCAGTTCGAATGTCTCTTGTCACACTGTCAAGGAAAAGATGAAAGAAGATTGTAACCAAAGCTGGTTTCCTTTTGTTTTGCACTACCATTCAAAACACTTAAGTCGTTGAAATGCGGCTCCAATTACCTTAAACTCATTAATTCAATTCACAAGACCTTGAATGTAAGCTGGGATTCCTATTAAACACTGAATATTGTTTAAAATCTTAATTCCAATGAATGGCTATACTAGGCATTACTCCTGTGTGTAGATTTCAGTTAACTAGTGTACTATGACAACAATGCAATCCTAAAAAAATGGCTTCAAAGTGCACATTTTTGAAAGCAATACCGTAGTTTTATCCATGTAGACAATGAAAAATGAAATTTGTAGTGATGCATACAGGAATGTGAAATTTTTGGAGATCTGTATGAACAGGTATTGTTTTGACAATATGACAAACTCTTCAAAAGCCAAAGACAAAATTTGTCTCCTTAACACAGATGCCCAGGAAAATATTTCAGGTAAAGAATCAAGCCCATTTAAGCCATTAAGCTACACTGTAAAAACTAATCTGTAGTTTGAAAAAAAAAAAAAAAAAAAAAAAAGGCAGCTGTGGTTGCCAGAATAATTTTGTAAGAAATACAGAAAAACTGTAAATTTTACAATATAAAATTTGAAGATGTAACACAAAACCCAAATGTACACAAATGAAAACAAAAACTATTAAAAAAACATGATTAAGTAAAATACTTTCAAATGTGGAGGGTCATGCAGAGAATTCTGGGAATATCATTTTACTTTTACTTCTAAAAACTGTACAATTAACAGCTTTTTACTGTAAAATTACAATAAATATCTGGTTAGATGTTTTAGAGTTTTCCCCTGTATATAGTACAGGAAAATAACATTAACCTATTAAGCATTTTTACAAGACTTTAGAGATAAAATCACACTTATTTTTTACAGTGTATGCTTGCTTTTTTTATTCTCTGCACTGCTCCAGTTTTATCATTGTGATGTTAATGTTTCTGACATTTGTATTAGAATTCATACAGCTTGAAAAAAATATTATCTCCCTATAAACATGCAAAACACAAATATGCTTGGCAACATACTAAAATAATCTGCAAAATAATATGCAGTGAGTGCAGGAGTTTCTAACTGAACATACAGTATCATTCAAAAATTAGGGGTCAGTAAGATTTAAGTTTTTTATGCTCAACATGCCTGCATTTATTTGATCTAAAATGCTATACACTGTAAAAGAAGTTCCATAACATTTATGGTAAAAAATAGCAGCTGTGGTTGTTGGTATTCAACCGTAAAAAATACAGTAACAGCATTTTAGGTTTTACCATTATGTTCATTTTACAGTAAAATACCGTAATTTCATTAACTGATATAATGTTAATAAACAAACCAATTAAAGTACTGAAATCTGTTTTGAACCTTTCTAATAGACTGATGAGACTTTAGACTAATTGAGACTAATAGACTTTCTAATACATAACATTAATTTAACAATATTACATGTAACATACAACCCTAATAAACATGATGAGAAAAAAAAGAAGAAGCCTAGTTATTACAGCAAAAACCCCATCAAATTTAAACAGAAATTTTAATGCAATGCAGGGAATTCTGGGAATAACCACTTAGGTTTTTACCATTGCATTTTCATAGCTTTTTTACCATTAAAATCACAGCCATTTATACAGTAAAAACAGTAATATTGTGAAATAGTGTGCGTTCATTTAAATCTTTGATTCATAATTTTTTTTCTTGCCTTTTTTTACTCGTCCATGCATGACTTCTGGTAATGAGAGGACACAAGCCAGGTGCAGAAATCATTAGTATAATGACTGTGACTTTTGACCAATGTTCTGTTCCTAAACCTAGCAAGCTTCCTCCACAGGCAGCATTTTAAGACACCACAGACGCTCCTGCTGCGGAGCCTGTTCCAAAAGATAGCCGACTTAATTATGCTCCCCCCTAAGATGCCTCATTTTTTTTGCCAAACTCTAAGGTAGCCTTTTTTATTGCTCCCAGAGTGTGTGCATTGCCGGAATGCATTGCAACGAACACAACAAGCTCGTGCACTTAACCTAAAGCGAAAACTTGATTTCACAGATTTGAGGCCTTTGAAGAGTATTCAAATCAGCCATTTCAGTTAGGATGCTGTCTATGTAGTCGGCTCAGATTTGAATCCAGTAGTTTAAACGTTTCAAAATGGGAGCTGCGTGGCACCTGAGCAATTTTCAGTGTAACTGAACACTGATTAGGGTCTGATGGCATCTGTGTAGACTCTGATAAATGCAACTGAAAGAGTTTTGATGCTTGGGTTGAAATTTCATCATTTCAGCCTGAGGTGCTTGCCTTCATTTCCAGACTGAACTATCTAAGATGCATCAAAGATTTTAGGAAAATGCTGTGCTTTGAACTATCTTTTATCTCTTTGCACAGACACAAGAGACTTCCTTTATGACTTCAGTTCAACCTCCTCTGTTTACTCTACTGCTAGATCTGCTTGAAGACGCTGGTCTCTGTGAAAGTCAGTGCTGGCGCCCTTCGTCGTATGCTAATCGTCCTCGCTTGCAAAAAAGGAGGGACGGCGGCCAAACAGGACTGGATTTGATCTGCGGCCAGGGCTCTACTGATAACCCCATCTATCTTAGTTGATTTGGCAAAAAGGGCCTCACTAATGACACCAGAGGGGGTGGCAAACCCACCACCTTGACAGATGTCCAAATCACTGGTAAACAACAGAACATGGGTGAAAAGAAATAAATGACCGTTTCGAATCGGCAGGGAGGTTGAAAGTGTCTGAAGACTGGCCAGGAGAAGAAGTTGAGCTTTGATTGGCGCTGGAAACGGGGAATACAGGTGCACATTTTTCTTGTGAGGGAAGATGTCGCATCAATGAGCCGATGAAGATGGGCTGTACGCCCGAAGAGCGTTCCGTCTTTATATGACTTTTATGTCACTGTGCACCTGTCAAATACTATTATATTATATATGTTCACCCATTGTATAATGAGAATTCTGATTTTGCTCACAGTCTCTTAACTCTTTTCCCACCGGTTTCACAGACGAGGCTTAAGCCTAGTCCTAGACTAAAATGTAAGCCGTAGTTGTATATAATATATAATATATAAAATATCATTTAATACAAGGGAGGGCAGAATCTATAAAATCACTTGAACTTTTAGATAAAAATGCAATGGAGAAAATAACACGCACAATTTGAATGCTTTAAAAATCTTGACATTTTGCATGACACTTCCTATACACAAGTGCAATTCAAAATTAATTAGATTGCACACTTTATAAGTCGTCTGGAATGGTGATGACATTATAATTTGTAGATGCAAATGCCATTTTCTCTTGGACGCAATTCACAGAATTAGAATAGCGCTAGAACATAAGCAGGCATATTTTTAAAAGACTCTTCAGAAGTAATTCATTAGTCTTATCCTGCATTTGAAGAGGGTTTATTGTCAAAACGTCCACTTGCGTTTGGCTCTTCTGGTCCTCCTGTGGACTGTTTTAATCCCCACAGTGCTGTTCAGCCAGTGTATACTTATCATATTTGTCCAGCACAGGTGCCGGTTTCATAAAGCTGATTTACTGGCTCTGGACCGACTCAGAGGAACTGAGCTTTTCTGAAAAGTGGCTCTAACTGTCTACATCTGTTTTGGATGACACTCGCTTAATGTTGCTTTGGCCTCTGTTCACTGTAGGTGATTATAATTGGGCATATCAATTTATTAAGTCTTCTTTGAAGGTAAATTAGTATAATGCAGGGTGTCCAATAGAAATTCTTTGTGCATGTGTTTAAAACGTGTAGTCGCGCACAAATCAGTTGAATGGTCAAGTTTACTCTCTTCAAGTTTATGCTGTTTTGTGTTCATCTACTTCTCCCATTGACTGTTACTATATATACATTAGTAAACAAGACAAGAATACATTTTGGTTTTAGGACAACTTTTGAAGAAAGGTCCACTTCAAATGTAAATTCCCGTAGACAATTATATACAACATTTTCTCAAATGTTTATTATAATATACAGTAGTCAACATTTGAAGTGGTTCAAAAAATTTAATCAAAGTAGTCCTAAGACAAAAACACATTTTTTTTACTGTGATGCAAAGATTTGATCCACTTCAAATGTACATTTATATAAGGGTATGAGAGAACTGGATGCTTTCATCTGATTTCCTATGTTGGGCATTACTGGGAGAGCATATGGTGAATCATTTGATTCAGATCAGGACTTTGGAGTGGGTTCACAAGTCATTTGATTCAGATCATAAATTGGTTTGCGAGTTCACAAATCATTTGATTCAGATAAGAAATTGGTTTGCAAGTTCACAAGTCATTTGATTCAGATCAGGACTTTGGAGCGAGTTCACAAATCATTTGATTCAGATTAGAAATTGGTTTGCAAGTTCACAAGTCATTTGATTCAGATCAGGACTTTGGAGCGAGTTCACAAGTCATTTGATTCAGATCAGGACCTTGGAGCGAGTTCACAAGTCATTTGATTCAGATCAGGACCTTGGAGCGGGTTCACAAATCATTTGATTCAGATTAGAAATTGGTTTGCGAGTTCACAAATCACTTGATTCAGATCAGGACTTTGGAGCGGGTTAACAAATCACTTGATTCAGATCAGGACCTTGGAGCGAGTTCACAAGTCATTTGATTCAGATCAGGACCTTGGAGCGAGTTCACAAGTCATTTGATTCAGATCAGGACCTTGGAGCGGGTTCACAAATCATTTGATTCAGATCAGAAATTGGTTTGCGAGTTCACAAATCATTTGATTCAGATCAGGACTTTGGAGCGAGTTCACAAGTCATTTGATTCAGATCAGGACTTTGGAGCGAGTTCACAAGTCATTTGATTCAGATCAGGACCTTGGAGCGAGTTCACAAGTCATTTGATTCAGATCAGGACCTTGGAGCGAGTTCACAAGTCATTTGATTCAGATCAGGACCTTGGAGCGGGTTCACAAATCATTTGATTCAGATCAGAAATTGGTTTGCGAGTTCACAAATCATTTGATTCAGATCAGGACTTTGGAGCGAGTTCACAAGTCATTTGATTCAGATCAGGACTTTGGAGCGAGTTCACAAGTCATTTGATTCAGATCAGGACCTTGGAGCGAGTTCACAAGTCATTTGATTCAGATCAGGACCTTGGAGCGAGTTCACAAGTCATTTGATTCAGATCAGGACCTTGGAGCGGGTTCACAAATCATTTGATTCAGATCAGAAATTGGTTTGCGAGTTCACAAATCATTTGATTCAGATCAGGACTTTCGAGCGGGTTCACAAATCATTTGATTCAGATCAGGACTTTCGAGTGGGTTCACAAATCGCTTGATTCAGGACTTTTGAAGTGCGTATCGCAAAGCTGTTTTTTTCTGATTTGTTATTATTATTTTTTAATAAAAAAATGTCAAACCATTAAGGCGGTAAAGAAAAAAAGAAAGAATACACAAATGCAAATTCTTTGCAGATATCCCCCAATATTATGTCTGATAAACAAAACTGTAGTTTCAAAACATATTTAATGCAAAGCAATACAATGATGATTGAGAGAAATACACTTCAAAAATCCCGATGACCATATCTGATACTTCTGATATTTTCTAAAGAATTATGTATGGATATTCAATAAACCTACTTTATCCCAGTAAGTGCTCATCATATTTATTGTATAAAAATCAGTAAAGTTTTCACAGAAAGAAGAAACTAAATCCATATTTACAGTTTTCACGCTAAAAGTCTTAGGCCTACATAAACAGCATGTTTTTTTATTCAAACTGTGTTTTAAAATAGCAGGATTTATAGGGTTAACCTAGTGGCTTTATTACAATGCAAAACGTTCTGGGAGGGTAACTTCTGAAGTATCTGACAAAGCCCATGTTGCTACACGACATCTAAATACAACAATGCTCTTAAATTTATGCCAAAGGCCGTGTGTGTGTGAAAGCATCTCACGTAAACCGCTCTGGTTTCTTTAGCGTCGCTCGAACCTATTAGGAAAAAGCCCCCAAAAAAGCGCCGTTCTAATTTCTTCACAGATCAAAATTCATGAGCATCACCGATTTTTCCCATCTTTCCTTTTACAAACATCCCATTTCCTTTACAACAATATAGCGCACCCCCTCCACACTTCCTCTGTGACGAGCATTTTCATCTGTTGTGCTTGGCTGTCTAGATTGATGAGAATAGCTTTGCTGTTTGACAGTCTGTTAGAAAACATTTCAAGGGAACGCTCTACTGACGGCCCAATATGGAAGCGCTGACAGCTCACTGGTGACCCGCCGCTGAGCTTTCTGAGTACCGAGACGATTCCTGCCTCTCATCTGCATAATCAAACCAACTGCGTTGACCGCGCTCTTTTCATTCACAGTGACTATAATTCACAGACAAGTCGACTATCTATATGATACTGACGCTGCTTTGTTTTGAGTCATGTTACGACTGTGTAATAAACCTGCCCTGGGCGCTTATGAGAATCTAATACATAATACATAACACTGTTCGAATGGCAATCGTTCTCTTAATTATGTTTATTTTGGTGGTCACCGTAGATACATTTTGTACACCGTAACCCGTGTGGAATAAATGCATTTATGATAAATTAATCCATATGTATCAAACTTTGAATGCTAAAGCTTGAAGTCAGCTTTCATGTTGAAAATAGATATGACACGAGATGCGAAATTGATCACTCGGGACTCAATCATTCATATCTATCGAAAGGTAAAGGTTTTGATTTATGTACTAATTCCTTGAATTTTATTCGGACAATATACGGATATTATATCATACATAAATAATAAAAAAAGTATTCCGTTATTCTCTATTACTTCCGTTTTTGTAAGTGTATATGTAATTTTTTTTGTGTGTTCGAGATGCTTTCGTAGTTTATGCTTTCGTAATTTATGATACTGCATATAGCAAAAAAACGATGAATAAATGTTTGCATAATGTTCAAATGTTCGTTATCTGCTCACCGAGGATGCATTTATTTGATCACAAACGCATTAGTTCAAAATAGCTAAGTAAAATAGCTAAAAAAAATTCAAGTAATTAAATAACAAAAAACAAAAGTCACTGTATGATTTAGAAGCATTTTGAAAAAAGGTTATCTTGTAATAACCATGTAATTATACAGAAGCGCTCTCTCTCACACACACACACACTACAGATATGTCCAGTGGACACTTATATTTGTGCAAAATTGTGTTTCTCAAATGTGTTCGCTGATAAAAACCTCTTCTTCTGAAGTTTTGCAAGCTTAAACATAAACATAGTTTGATTCGGGTGGCGTTTACCCAGCATTCACCGCCTGAATAGGGCTATTGATTTCATTTCGAAGCTTCTGTTGGCGCCGAGGCCGAATCATCTATCGATGAAGGTTGAACAGACTCTTGGTTTCACATCATTTAATACGGTGGCTAAAAGCACCACAGCTACAGCTTTCTTTTCCTCATGACTGGTTTCCTTCTGAAAGCGATTATTTTAAGATTAGGTTTGCTTATCTAAGATGAGTTAGCGTCTCAGAAATGCCGTCCAGCAGTCCAGCTGTTGTTTTGGGCCAATCCGTCGAAAAAAAAAAAAAAAAAAAAAAAGATTTGTGCTGCAAGTTGTTGGAACAGGCAAATAATCAAAGGCTCTTTCTCTAGAACGATTACTTCTTTCCAAAATATAATTCCAAGTTGCACAACTATTGTTTTCTGGATCACGGAGAGGCGGGCTCACAGCAAAGAGTCTCATGCCGTTGCGCGAGAATAACAAGCGAAGTTGCATGAATCATAAGAAATATCGAATGCTTTTGTTTAGTTTGAAGGCTACTAATGAAAAGCCTCCTTAAGATGCTGTTTTGATTTTGCTCCATTCCGTCTGAATGCATTATAAATTTAGCTGTTGCTAAGGTTGCGCTTAGCGATTGGCATGACTTGAAAAAAGGAGACGACTAATGCAAAACTCCCTTGACACTGAGTTTCTCAGGAAGAATGATTCTGTTGTCGTTGTTCATCATAATGCAGGCTTGTTGTAGTAGGGGTTTCTTACTGACACTGTCCAGCGACGCAGCATAGATGAGAAAAGTTGGACTGCAGATGTGAAGTGATAGCACCGATACTCATATGATCTGTCTCCTTTGAGTTTTGGCCAGATGAAGTTCTTTGATTTTAGCCTATTTGTCTCAACACATGCAGCAATATAACATTAGGGCTTCTAGTAATGACTATCATTATACAGCGAGTGAAGTCAGTGTTAGTGTGAATGCCACTCGACTGCGTCATGGAATTTAGTTAAAAAATGGTATAATAATTGATTTGATGTGAATATTAAATGATCTTGATTTTTTTTTACATTAAATTATTAAAATGTGTTTTATTTATTTTTGTAAATTACCTCATTATAAATGATTATTATCTTTAATGCATTGTTTTTTTTAAATTGTTTGTTTGTATATTAAATGACATGATTGTTTTCTTTTTAATAGTCTGTAAAATATTTTAGTTTGAACTTGTATGTATTTTTAGCATATACATTTGTAATTTTGTTTTTCAAGATGATCTTTTTTTTCCTTTTCTTTTCTTTCTGTTTGTATATTTGTAAATATAACTCAATCACCTTTTTATATTTTTTAGATTTAATTTCTTTTTATTTTTGTAAACTGTAAACTTTTATTGTAAACTTCTTGTATATTTGTAAATAATATTTTTTTTTTTTTCTTTTCTTTTTTTTCTTGCTTTCTTTCTTTCTTTCTTTCTTTCTTTCTTTTTGTATATTTGTAAATATAACTCAATCACCTTTTTAGATTTTTTAGATTTAATTTCTTTTTATTTTATTTAGTTTGTTTAAACACAAACATATAATAAATGTTTTCTCTGTCTCTCTCTCTCTCTCTCTCTCTCTCTCTCTCTTTCTTCTTTCTTCTTTCTTTCTTCTCTATTTTCTATTTTATTTTAGTGATCTAGAATTTCCTATTTTAAATTGTTCTTTTTTATTATTATTATTATTATTATTATTATTATTATTTTAAGAAATTGTATGCTAAATTATGCATTTCCAACATTTATTATTGATTTTAGCGTTACAGTTTAGTTCGATTGTTTAATACAACCATGGTAATCCTGTATTCATTTCAGTTTCCCTTTGTGCCACATCGTTGTGTCATTAAAGAGGACGTCGAGAGTAACCGCTGAGCCTGTACTGGGTAAGCCGAAGCGTACGCTGGATGAAATGGGCTGTGTAATAAGTCTAATTCGAGCTGTGCAGCGGCACGAGCCGAATGCCACTGAATTGGTTTTCCTCACGAGATCTTCAAGAAGTTTGGACGCGGCAGTCTTTTCTATCTAATCAGCAGAGATTACAGCAAGCTTAACCCAGAAGAATGTGTGTCAGTCTTAATCCTGTTTTTAAGTAAGCCGAGTGAAAACGTAATTTATAAGGTCGACGAGGGCGCCTCCTTTAGATGCGCTGGTAAGGACGATTTGTTGGTGAGGCAATTTAAAGAGTTGTGCCACAACACAAGGTTTTCCTCCAAATGGATTACTTTTCACTTGAATGGCCTGGTTTAGTTTCAGGCCAAAAGACAAGTAATATTAAAATCCGACAAGCCTCGGTGTGGTGGGATTTATGATGATTATTTTTCTGCATATTTATGGCCCTCGCCGCTCTGCTGATTCGGTCCAAGTGCTTGTGTGACTCACTTACTAAGATAGATGTGATGAAAAGTGCTGGTGAGTGTTAGAAAATATACTTTTGCACCGAGCTAAAGAAGTGTGTGCACTGACAGCGGGTTCGCTGGAGGTCGCGGGGGTCACTGCGCAGCTCGTGGTGGGCGTCCTGATGCTGGATGGCCTACAGTTAATGGTGGGCTGTATGACTGGCCAAATGCGATTTATTGCAGTAAAACAATATATCTAATAATATTTCTGCTTACAGTCAACATTCTGAAGAATAACGTGTTTCATATGCGCTAACAAATTATATATGAATTAATTAGTATGTAATTACATATATTACAGTATTATAATTATACATTATGAATTCTACTATTATGAATTATAATGTTGTGATATATATTTGATGTTTAGTGTACACACACGCACAGTATATATATCATTTAAATTTAATTTTAATAATGCAGCATTGCATAATGCATGCATCTATTTTAAATACATGAATATAAATGATGTTTTTACATTTAATTTTTAATGCATAATATTTGTAAACACACACACACACACATGAATTATAATGTTGTTATATATTTCTACACTTGTGTTTAAATAGTTTTATTTTACATATTTATATAATTAATTAAACATAGCAATATTAAATCTCCCTCTATATATAAATGCACAGTTTATATAGTTTACAATTATTTTTAATTCATTTTAAATAAGAAAATATATTATGAAACTGATGAATATATAATTTATGTAATATATATATATATATATATATATATATATATATATATATATATATATATATATATATATATATATATATTTATTTATTTTTAATATAACCTATAATATAAATATAAAAATGAATTATTAGTAATCACGTTATTTTTTTTCTCACAATATGCCTGTCTTGCATGTTCTTGCAGAAGATAGATCATGTCACACGAGCAGGGCTTTTTCTGTCTATGGGCATAAATCTAGACTAAAGTTGGACTGAAGCTATAGACTTTTTATACAAAGCTAGACGATTTTTTTTCCCTCAAAGAATGCATCATTTACGGCCATGCTTTCCAGTGTAAATCAGAAGTGTATGTGCGGCTGAATCTGTATTTTCTAACAAGGGCTCACACTGTTCAGAACAATACTCTATGTGTGTGGACCCGCTGTGAGCCATCTGCAAAAAAAATAAAAATAAAGATAAAAAATCGGCTGCAGCTTCCATTAGTCCCGAAATCCAGAATACGGCGTATGGGCTCCTGGTTTAGTCTAAAACAGGGTTTCGTTCTGACAAACATCTTTAAAGGTGTGCGGTTACTTTCAGCCGTGACCCGCGAAGAACACAGCTCGTCTGTGAAATGAGCCTGCCAGTAAACAGTTTGGAAATCAGGGGGTCTTTACACTCGCTCACTTCATTGGGTTTTTTTACTGAACGGTTAGCTGTCAGATCATGAAAAGACCGAGTGAAAATGCCCTCCAAGACACATTGGAGATGTATAGCGATGTATTCCGATCACTCAGGAGACACATACTTAGCCATAAAGCATATCATTTTTAAGCGTGCACCATGGGAAATGTAGAAGATCATTAAAATGCATTTTGATGCTTTTAAAAGAAGTCTCTCTTGCTCACCAAAACTGCCTTTATTTGATCGAAAAACAGTAAAAACTATTAAATAAAAATTAAATAAATATTATTACAATTTAATAAAATAATTTTCTATTTTAATATATTTTTACATGGAATTTATTTTCGGGATGCAAAGCTAAATTTTCAGTAAGCTGCTCTCATCTGCTATAGAATCTAATTAATTGTTAAATACCATCAAAATAAGTTTATAATTCTTTATATTTAAATAGCATTTTGATGATGTTAACATTTCGGTTTCTGTTCACAATATTCACAGCATTTATTCTAAATTTAAACTTTTTAGTGACATGTCATTATTTAGTCTTTTGTTTTTAATCGAATGCTTCATTTCCGAATAAAACATTTTAAAATCAGGCAATATAGTTATTGTCTTTAGTGAGAAGAAAAATGACACAAAGCGCTGCAAATGACAATGCATTAAAAAAGATAAACAGATATAAAACTAAAGTTGCGTCTACAGAAACAATATATAAATATGCATATATAAACAGATATATAAGTTTCCAGCATTATGGGTAATGTCACAAAATTGGCTGGTAAGTGTGACTGCTTTAAAAATGAAATAATTTGAACGTATGGCTTCAACAAAAGCATATATCAGTTAACACAAGCTCATAACTCACAGCGGGTCTGCCTTTAAAGGTATAATGGTTATCATTATAAAAAGGTTTTCCTCGTGGAGAAAATTAATCAAAGTTTTTCCAACTCTATACACTCTTGTAAGCTCGGAAGAAGTTTTTCTGTGCATACAAATGTGAAATAATCCAGTTATTAGTGAATGACACCTGATGTCTGTCAAATAATAGCCTCTGTGTTTTTAATTCAAATTGAACTTTTTCAACTTTTTCTACATACATGTGCCGTTTGATTAAAAAAAAAAAAAAACCCACTTTTTTAGGAATTCTTTTTTTCGACAGTCCTTGAGGGTTTTTCCAATCTCAGATAACATTTGAAATAAATTAGCTTTCAAAACGAGTAGCTGAGGACGTGCCTTGCAGGGTCGTGTGATTGTAAACGGCCAAATGGCTTTCCTGACGTGACCGTTGTAAGTCCACTTCGCTAACAGGGTCCTCAACGTAAGCGTTTAGTTGCTCGACGTCCTCCTCCAGCGCCGGCGGAGCCCTTCAATGCCATTTGGATTCGTCTGCTGTCTATTAAAATATAATAGAAAGTTCAAATCTAATAGAAAGTGAATAAATTATATGCGCTGCGCTAGTCTTCTCTCCCTCGGTGGCTGTATTTCTCTCATAATCAGATCAGGCGCTGCGAGTCTGCATTGTGTGGAAGAAGTACATCAAGAGACTCCCGACGCTTAATGGCTAAAGTGTCTCGCAAAGAGTTCTTGATATGCTCTCGGCCTTCATCTCTTCTCCTTTTTTGACGGTCAACAGCTCCTCGCTTTCCTGCAGCTCTATCGGAAGGCTTGCGGTGCTAGTCGTGTACGTTATTGGCGAATATGTTCACGCTGCTCGGTGCTGGACTGTGTCGGGGACGGATGTGACACGTTTGTATGCTCGGCTAGTGAGTAAGGGCCGCTCTGAAGCATTCACAATGCAAAACCGCATCGGGGCGTCTCCGAGTGAGAGTTTGCATACAGAAGACCGAACACATAATTCTGATCTTTTTACAGATTTTGCAGATCTGTGCTGTTGATATTACACGTTAGAAGTAACTGACTTTTCAAATTAAGTAATATAGAGACTATATTGTAGATATATTTTAGGTTAGGTCAGTAGATTTCCAAAATTAATATTATATACTATTATAATAATATTATAATAATATTATATAATTTTAATTTTTTTATCTCCACCAGTATTACTTTACTCTACTTGTCAAGCTATTTAGTATTTTTTTGTCTCCTATATTCACCACAGCTGAATTTATGACATTAAAAATACAGTAAAAATTGTTATCTTGTAAAATATTACTAGAGGTTAAGAAGAACTGTCTTTTAATATAATATTTCTTCAAATGTAATTTATTACTGTGATGAAAAGCTACATCCATGATCCTTAAGAAACTGTCTTAAATTGCTCCTCCTTCACATTTTGAATTATTATTATTATTATTATTATTATTATTATTATTTATTTTATTAATTGTTTTATTATTTTTTATAATTTTGTGTTATTATAATAGATAATAAATAATAAATACAAAGTAACTATACAAATAGATACAAACAAAGTGGAACAGTATAAATTTGTGACAATATAAATTACTTTTATTGTAATTTTTAATGTAATGTATCCTTCCTTTTACTTATGTTTGTTGGTTTGTATGATCGATTAAAATCTTACCCATTCTAACGTTTGAATGCTGGTATGTCAGAGGTTCCACAAAAATATTATGCAGCTGCTTTAAGCATTATTATGTATAATTGTTGTTTATTATTAATAATTATATATAATATTATACATGCATACTATATCATTTTTAATTGATATTTATATATATTATTATATTATATAATATATATTTATTACAAGTACTTTGCATGATGTTAGAAGATGAACAGAGAAAATGACTTAAAACAGTTAATTTTAGAAATAATCATTTCAATTCGCAATAATTAAATCACCACTGATGTTATGCAACCATTAACTGTCATGCTATACTTTAACATCAAAAGTGATATCAGCAGAATATCATGATGGATATTGTTCGTCTTCAGTCAGTTGTCCAAGTCAGATGGCAAAAAAAAAAAAAAAAATCTGACCTCATTTCACTCACGTTGATTTTACTGTTTATACACACGCATCAAGATAGTCTGTGGCAGATGTCTGTGAAAAAGTCTGAAGCGGCTGCTGACAGTGTGGCTTTTGTGGTTTAGATTGCAGGGAGCGAGATCAGGGAACAATTGCTTTAAAATTGCAGTCATCTCTCCTGACTGTCCCACAAAGTTGGCAAAAAGGCTTGTATCCAGAGACCCAGACAATGCAAGTGAGTCATCAAGTGTGCATTTGAGTATCTGCTGCATGCCAGATGAAAAGCTGAAGGGATCTTGCATCGCTCACTGTAATATTATTGTAATCCATACTGTCCACTTACGAAATGCACAGCGTTTCTGGAAGAGCAGAGGCCTTGGAGACCCCGAAGAAAGTGCAACGAGTTGCAAGCCTGCTAATAAGGCAAAAACATTAGATTTCCGCTAATGACTATTATATTGATATTCATACGCGGCCTTGTGCCACTGCAATCTATCGACGATTATTAGCGTGATGAATGTGCTTTGAATGCATATTAGCGAGAAGCTCGGTGATTTTGTTTTGACGTATAAATAATTAATCCACTTTTACTTTACCATTTAGCCTTGACTAGAAGTACAATCCAGTGGTGGTTTGACTTTCTTTTTCTCTTTCGAATCCTTGATCTGTTTGTTTGAGCGGTGACATTGATTCAGGCGATGGCGTGTGTTTGGAATTCGTCTGTCTTGTTTATCAGGCGATCATTAGTGGCGCTAAGGCAGGCATCGATAGAAGCTTATTATTGCTCATGCTTTGCACTTTTGCATGTGATTTACATTGATGTAGAGAAGAACTAGTAAGCAACTGTACCTGAACAACGACTCCGTAACAACGCACTCAATTACAGTTAATAAATGTATTTTAGGAATATATTGGTAACACTTTATTTAAAGCGTCATAATACAGAATAATGGCCTAATTGGGTACTTAGCAGTAGCCATTGTACTTACATGAAATAAAATGCACTTATCATGTAACTGAGTTATATAACTGCCTGTAATTACAGTTTATAATTATGTAACAGGCAGATATTGTTACACATATGTAACATGCCGAGTCTGTTACACAGATAATTATGCTTAAGTATATCGATAATATCGATACGCTTTAAGTATCTTATGCCTGTCTAAGAAGATATTACATGTATATAGGCTGTGTACTAATGGGTTAAATCAGGTAGTGAAGTACACTTAAGTACATTCTTGGTACATTCTATGTAACAGGCAGATATTGTTACACATATGTAACATACCGAGTCTGTTACACAGATAATTACGCTTAAGTATATCGATAATATCGATACGCTTTATTTTAACTATCTTATGCCTGTGTAATAAGGTAGTGAAGTACACTTAAGTACATTCTTGGCACACTTTATTTTTGAGCAGCTTATGTCTGTGTACTTGAATTTATAATTAGGTTGTATACATATCTTACGTAAGCAGCTGCGTAGTTACAAATGCGTAACAATAGCAGGCTATTACATCTGCATAAGTAGAAGTTATACTGTAAGTACATTTTCTTTTCTTTTTTTTAGCTACTACTAATTACTTACTAGGTAATTAATCTGTATTATGGACAGCTTAAAATAAAGTGTTACCAATATATGTTAGGAAACATACCAGTATAGTGCTAGTGAGTTTTGCAGAACTCACTAATTCATATTCATTCTTTTTTCTTTTCTTTTTTTTTTTTTTTGTTGCAGTCTGACATGATGTTACAAGTGGCATAGAAATTACATGCTTCATCGTTAGGGTTTCGAGACGGGATGCATGAAAATTGAATAGCATGATAAATGGAGAGAGAGTGAGAGAAAGCTGAATAGAATAGTCAAAATATGAATGAAATGAAGCATTTGCATCAAGTCCAGGAACCTGTAATTCACAACACTGCAATTACAATCATCTTTCACGCGGAAGAAAAAAAGCAATAAAACATCTGTAAGGAAAGCAAAGTTAATCCATAAATATCCTTTCGATGTGGTTTTGCCTGCGGATGCAAACAGTTCATTTACACAATGTCTTTAATTAAACATCTTAATCAGGCTGCAATCAGAGAAAACCATTCACACTTTTTTCTAGGAAGCGGTTTGTTTTTATGGGATGAAAGATGTTTTGAAAAATACACTACCATGAAATTTTTAAAACATTTAAAAGCTGCATGAATTTGTTCTGAAATGTTAAAATCATTTTACTAATGCAGTTGTCTCTTGATTTTATGATTTACGGGAATGGCTTTTGGATAATAAATTAGTCTTATGTTATGATTTTTGGTTCTAGACAAAACCTCACTTTTTGTGTTATATTATGTAAAGATGCATGAAGTTGATACTTTTAATTTTTACATTTTTTATCTTGGCGAATGGCTCAATTCTGAACTTTCCTTTAAATCACATATTAATCATATTCTACATGAAATAGTACTATACATCGATCTGAAATATAATTGCATTTTCTATTTTAATAGATTTTAAAATGTAATTTATTCTTGTGATCAAAGCTGAATTTCCATCATCATTACTCCACTTTTTATTGTCACATGATCCTTCAGAAATCCTTCTAATATCTTGCTTTCCTTTATTTTTAACCCTAAAGATGTATGTTCCGTTTCACATTAAGTGTCTCTAATTACATAGTAACTAGATGTGTACGTAGTATGTAACCACAGTGTAAGTACATAGTATCTACTGTCGTAACATTGAAGTAACTACACGCGTAACAACGGTATGTGTAACTACAAATTTGTAACAGGACATAGCAACACTTCCTTCGTGTAACAGGAAGTGTGTAACTACATTTTGTGACAACAGTAAGTATGAAAATAATTGGAACAATTTGATCCAACGGGTAGGTTTAGGGATATGTAGTTGTAACACATCATTGTAACACCAACTGTCCACTTAATAGAAACTGTAACATTCTGGACACCTACCACAATTTATATGTAAAACCTAACTTACTGGCTGCTTCTGTGTAACATCAGAGTAATTACATGCTAGCTCCCCATTGTTTAGTCTATATAAAGTGTAACCCTTTCTTTGCCAAAAAGAGCTGTTAGTCCTGTAACTCCTTTGTGCTTTCATTTGCAAAAAGTGTCCCGTTACACATTTGTACTTATACACATACCATTAAGTGGGTTGTTACACAAACATTAGAGCTGTAGCTACTTAAACTGTGGTTACATACTACATACACATTTAGTTACTACGTAACGCATTAGGGACATCTAATATAAAATGGAACCGTAACAATGCAAAAGTCACTTTTGATGCGTCCTTCCTTAATAGCCAATTAATTTATTTTCTGTAAATCGTGTTTTCTTTAAAACGATCATTTCTATCATTTTAACACGATCGTGCCCGTCTTAATAATGCCAGTTTGTGTCCATGTCAAAGGGAACAGTTGGTAGATGTCGCGGTTACTCATTGCTTGCTCACACGACGCGCACCTTGATGAACCGAAGCGGTTTGTTCTTCGCCACATTGTGTACATATCACGAGCGCAGCGCCGGCGGTTTAACAGCACACGGTGATTCACATGCGAAAGCGCTGCCAGCCGAGGAGGATTGTAAGGCTGCGGCAGAATCCCATGTCACCTTTTTTTCCTCTGAAGCCGAATCCACAAGTCGCGAACACCTTCACAAATTGACAGGTTTTAGCTGCATATCACGGGAGCACTATTTGTCCCTTACTGACACAAAGTGCTCTTTTGCTTGTCACCAGGGAGCTCATTGGCCGGGCAGCCGTGAAACCTGTCTGCTTAGCCAGAAAAAAAGGTCAAATTCAGCTAATTCTAGAGTCGGGCTAATTTGAGTGTTTTTCCCCTCCGTTCGGCTGTAAGCCTTCTGTGGGCAGATTGTCGTCAGCGCACATTCCCACAGAGAGATTTCCTTAGGGTCGCATTGTAATTGTCACAAACTCTAAGGACGGCGAGGGGAAACGCTGCAACACCGAACGTCTGTGCTTCTCACTTAGCCTACACAACACTACGAAGGTTTGGCATGCTACTGGCCATTTAGCATAACAATATTTTAGGGTTTTAGGGAAAGGTTCGGAGACAATGAAGTGCTGTGTAGCTCAAGCATCCTTTTATCGGGAGATGCAGATGGGGTTGTGGGAAGTCTGGATGAACTGTGGTTTTATTCGAGCTCCAAAGCAAACGTTAGTCCCGAAGGCATTAAAATGCCATCTACATTTTCTTTGCGAAAATGTGTCATTTTAACCAAGGACACGAAAGTGACGGCGCAGAAGATTTTTATTTCGAATAAATGCTATTTATTTTTCTTTTAAAGCTTTCGAGTCATCAAACAATCCCACGGACGCTAAAATGTTAAACTGAAACATTAAAATATGAACTGTTTTTAAGATTGGTGGTAATCAGGAAAATAATTATAGAACACAAATCGGCATGTTAAAATGATTTATTTAGAAAATATGCTAAAATAGGAAACCACTGCTTCATTGTTTTAAATAATGCCAAATAATTGCGATATATAATTCTTAAAGTTACTGTTTTGCTTTATTTTTCAATTAAGTAAATGCATTGATCGGTATCAAATATGTTGTAATTATTTGTCATTTTTCACCACCTAATTTAAGATTTGAATAATTAATAGGCATTGAATTAAAACCATAATAACGTATTCTATATTCTACACTTTAAGCGAGTATGAAACATACAAATAAAAATAGGCTAATTCTTTAAGGCAGTGTAAACCAGAATCGTTTTCATTCTAAAATGCAGTTTTAATTAAATTAAAAAAAAAATTAAATTAATTTGCCATTTTAGCCACTCTAGCGTGCTAGGTTTTTAAGAGGAAAATGATAAAAAAAATGTCTTCAGATAATAAAAAGGAGGAGTAAACAAACAAGATGGATGTAGATTTGTAGTTGGCCTGTTTTTAAAAAAAAAAAAATTGCTGTATAAATCTCAGGGCAGAACTAACACGTGGACGATAAGCCAACAAAAATGACTCAAATGTCACGGCTGAGGTTGTCTGTTGTAATGCCAAGTAAACGGCGCTGTGTTGCGGCACAATCTTTGACACGTAAAAAGCTTCTGGAAAAGGCCATCACGGGTGACGCCGCCGGTGACAGCGGCGACAGACGAACAGCGGCGAGGATGTTAAAGATGTGCACCTGCGAGCTGAGCTTTACGGCGCGCGCACAGAACTTTGGGTCGACTTTTAATCTGCCAACCGTTGGGAGCGAGCTGTAAGGCAACGTGATTAGTGTTGCGAATAAACCAAAAGGACTCACCGAAACGGTTTTAAACTACGCTTAACCCCTGTCTAATGAGCAAACGCGGTTGTATTAGAACGCTCGTCGTGACGTGAGCTAAATTCATAACAGATTGAGATGCCTCTCAAACCGTTGCGGCGAAGAGAAGAGAAATCCACCGGAAGACCCGCTAAGCGTCGCTTTAAAAAGCTGGGCCGCAATTACTCGAGTTTTCCTTCAGGACACTGGAAGCGCAGATTTCGCTGCACGTCAATTAAAGGAGGGAGAGCTGTCAGACGAGAGGCGGATAATTACGTTGTGATGTGGATTCAGCAAGTTCTGGCCTCTATTAAACCTGATATCAGATAACGCTGCGATAAACGAGCGCTGATTTGATTTGGTCGCAATGCGTTCCGGCAGAAATGCTAGATTTGATTTTGCCAAAGAAATATTGTAACGCCGTGCCTTTTAGTCATATAAGACTGTACTTCATAAACACAATGCGTTTGATAAGCGTAATTGGAAACTGCGTGCTTGGGCGCGCGGAGAGACTGCATTTGCATGCTGATATGCTTAATGCTTTTTTTCAAAGCTTCTATTTATCTTATTTTTGTCAAAATAGATTGGCGATGTCGAAATCATTTCTGCAGTGTGCGTTATGTTTCTAAAACGCGCTGTAGAGAATGCTGTATCCCACAATGCATTTCCAGTGATAAACAAACAGATTGTGTAAAAAAAAAAAAAAGGTTTAGTTTTTACTCGATGTTGGGAAGATTACTTTGGAAAGGTAATAAGATTTCAGAGAGTTTATTCAAGTAATGTAATTACATTTGGGTTACGTTTTCTGAATTTCTAATGAATGTTTTAATAAAGGGTTAACTTTACACTCGACTCAACGCCGTTTACTGTCAGACTTCTCAAAATCCTTCATCGTTTGAGTTAAGATTTAGTTGCTATTTAGAGTGACATCGATAAGTTGAAGAAGTTTAAGTTTATTATTTGGAAAAATTGCAATTAAACTTTCATATGAAATGCATAGTTTCCAAAACATGTTGGTTACTCTAGAACTCTGTAAAAATGACTATAAATGTAAAGATGTTGTGTGCCAAATTTGATTTTGATATCTCAAGAAAAATGAGCATTTAGAAATATTTAAAATGTTTTTGTAATGGAATTTCTCGTTTATTTTCCGATGTCGGACCTTTTAACTTTTTTAAAATAATGTCCATGATGTGTGTATATTGCATGGCAAGTGCAAAAATACCATTTTGATAAAGCAAATAAAAACAAAACGCAGTAAAATAAATAAATTTAATAAAAATATAAAACGTACAAAAATCTGCAATCAACAGCACCAGAGAACTGAGTCTTGTTGTCTGAAAAGTGAATCAATATTAAGTAAATAAAAAAAAAGTGCCAATTGAGTAAAAATAAGTAACGTAATATTTTTTTGTTTATTTACTTAATTTATATTAGAGTCATTCAACTCTTTAAATACATGCATTTTGATTTAAAAAGTTACTTTTGTTATTTTTACCGGTAAAAGACAAAACTACTAAGGTACAGGTAAGACGTTTGCAAACAAAATTGGATAAGAACACATTCATCAAATGAACTGCACATGCATCATAATGAAGCCATTTGACAACGTACCATTTCCAATACAGTGGTCGTCAGTATTCAGCGTACATCGTGTAGTATTCAGTATGCATATGTTATAGCATGTGGTGACCAGAATATTATTTATGAAATACGACTGGAATATAAAACTCCAAAAGAGAGCCAAATATCTTTGTTTTCTGAGCTGCATACTGCAGATCTTCTCATGCAAACGGAAATGCATTTCCATAACCACTAGTAAAATCTATTCTTTAGGTGAATTTCACTTGCAAACAGAGACCACTTTTATTCCCGTTGTCCCCTATGGGATGAAAATAAGAGCCACATTTAACCGCGTTTACATAATTCATCTCTGCAACTTCATTTCATGACACTTGTTTCATTGTAGTTAAATCCCCAAGAGTTTCACATCATGTTTACGCTGCGTCGGGTCTCTTGTATGACGATATCTGGAAGCAAGAGCACGATTAAATGAGTGACACTTCATGCGAGGTGCTTGTACAAATGAAATCTTTCTGCAACAAAATTAAATGAATCAGCAGAGCAGGGCCCATCATCTCAGATGAAGCGTGGGAGGTATTTAACTAATACACGACGCTTTAATTCCACCCTT
The DNA here is from genome assembly GCF_018831695.1 of Puntigrus tetrazona. Taxonomy (NCBI): domain Eukaryota; kingdom Metazoa; phylum Chordata; class Actinopteri; order Cypriniformes; family Cyprinidae; genus Puntigrus; species Puntigrus tetrazona. Next base: position 3,527,817 of record NC_056706.1, on the reverse strand, counting down.
CACTTCAGATGTGCACTGTAAAAACAATTTGTCTGCACAGCAAAATCACAGGCCAATCATTTCATCAACGTGAGTTGAATACTTCTTGCTGCAACAATGTAAAGAAAAGGTGATTCCTCTCTGTTAAATTTCTCCTCATTTTTCTTTACTAGCAAATTATGTGACTTTATATATATATATATATATATATATATATATATATATATATATATATATATATATATATATATATATTTTTTTTTATAACTTATTTACTCTTTAATAGCTCTTAAAGTGGTCTATTTTTGTCGACTTAATATACTAAAAATTATTCTTTAGTATTCTTAAGATAAATTCAGGATCATCTAAGTGAACTCAACTGTGGATAAAATATCCAACAATGTTTAGAATAATTAAATATTTAGAAATGTAAAAAAAAAAAAAAAAAAAAAAATGTTCAAGTGATATTCACTAAGCCTGAATTTATCAAATTTAATCAAAATTCAGTAAAAATTGTAATAATGTAAAATATCATTGCAAATTAAAATAAGTATGTTTTTCAAAACTGAATTTTCGGTATCATCACTCCAGTTCAGGATTCATTCTAAAATGGTCCAAAATATCCAAAAAGATTTCAAATAAATCAAGTTTTATTTTAAATAATCAAATAAATACACACACACACACACACACACACATATATATATATATATTCTGGAGCATCACGTGACACTCAAGACTGGAGTAATGATGCTGAAAATTCAGCCTTGCATCAAAGGAATAAATTACATTTTACAATATATTTAAATAGAAAGCAATAGTAATGAGATATATATGCCGCTGCCTTTATAATATAAGCTGCCATTATAATAAATAAATTCCAGACTTTTTACTAGTAATTTCAAAATCTGCACAGGTAACCATCTAATGACTTGTGATCATTTGGAAATGGATTCAATACATCCTCTATCAAGACATCATTGTGTCTTAAAAGTTCCCTTTAAGTGCGCGTTGTGAGTCACGTACCTCCAGCTAAACGACCATTCGCGCGCAGCAGAAATCAGCGCGATGCACGACTTCATTACTGCTAATACCTCTAAGAAACTAAACAGCAAGCCCTGCAGATTAAGAGGAAGATGTTGGTATGACTGCAGCTGTGTCACTCATGTGTCTCTATAATGACACTCGTAATTAAAAGCGCATTAGTGTCCTCTCTTAAGGACGCGAGCCAGTGACAACGACAGCTTGGCAATCCATTATTCACACACCATTGCACCCGTAACTCCAGCCTCACCGTCAGAGGAGAGACCGACAGGGAGCACAGCAGACGGGGATCTCACCCCTGCAGAGGAAGTGGAGAGAAACAATTGATTCTGTCCCATGCTATTATGAAATACAGAATAGGACTGATTGGATGCCAGTCATTCTGATTAAAGTTTTATAATAGGCCTGCATATTAATACAGCATTTCAGGGACCATGCCTTGATTTAATAGAATTTCTTTTTTTCTACTTTTCATTGAAAGTAGTCATTTAGCAGACCTTTTTTAGTTTTCTGCTAAGTGGGCTCTATTTTAAGTAATTTAAAGTCGTGTACAGATAGGCTGAATTATTTTATTATTTATAAATGAGAACAATTTCCATTCCAATCCAATCCATTCCATCCACCCATCCATCCATCCATCCATCCATCCACCCATTCCATCCACCCATTCCATCCATCCATCCATCCATCCATCCATCCATCCATCCATCCATTCCATCCACCCATTCCATCCATCCATCCATCCATCCATCCATCCACCCATTCCATCCATCCATCCATTCCATCCACCCATCCATCCATCCATCCATCCATCCATCCATCCATCCAGACAAACCACAGTCTTTCAGGATGATTTTATGAAAGTACTTCTTTTATTTTTCTAAAGAAACGGAGTCACACACATACCGAGGATACAGATAAAAATACAAATATCAACATATCTTTAATCTCTGGTCCAGGATTTCACAAGTCTGTACATGTGAGCATGGCAAGCGTTGTGTTTTTTTTTTTTTCATTTTAGCTGATATTTTTTATGAAATGCACGCCGCAAGGCACAGCCAGGTGGACTGTGATCACAGAGAAAGATGAACATACAGAAGCAGTGTGTGTCACAGTGTGATTGATGCATCATCATAATGAAGTCTTAATGAAGAAATTCCGGTTCAATCTAAATAAAGCTATAGAGACGACATCTGTGACACGGTGAAAATCGATTCCACTTCAGGATGTAAAAACAAGCACGAGGTGCTTTTACCTTACGGTTCTTTCAGCGGTAGTCATTAAACAAGAAAAAATGTTTTGAAAGGAAAGTGATCAAAACCTGAACGTAATTGGTGTTTACGCGAAACAGCGTGATGAAATCACTTACTGGCCTTTTCTTTACAATTTTATATCCGATATAAAAATCCTTGACTTCTATTGTAAGCACGTCAACGTAAACGCGATCAAACTGGTCTCGCGTTGAGCTTGTACTAATTTGTGTTAACCAGGGTCATTACCGCTGCTATTTATACATTAATTATGCATTTACCGGTGGGCAAGATTATTCTAAGTCTTTTATTCAAAGCGACTTACGAATGAAGAACCTCACAAGCAATTAGTTTTTTTTCTTCCTTGGAATGTTAAAATGTGTTTTTGTTATTCATTTTTCCCACAGGTGAATTACAACTCGTCTATTATGTGTCGACTTTCAAAGTCCTGTATGAAGCCGCAAATATAACGTATTGAATTCAAAAGCTTCAGGAGGCTAGGAATATAGCGGAACACATCAAATGGACCACTTTTTATTGAACTCTTTGAAGCAGCAGCTGCTATTGGCATGAGCCAATTCGATATCCCGAGGTTTTGATCTGGTTATATCGTCCAGTGTGGTTTCATTTATACACGAGTCAGTGTCCCCCTTTTGATTGAGATCATGTCACAGAGGTCGCCAATGAAGCTTAACCAGTCTTAAACCTTGGAAACATCCACGGAAGCCTCTCTCAAATGTCTCTCCAGTCGCACGCATGACATGGATGATGAGTGAGAAAGCAGGTGCGAGTCTGTTGCGTCTGGCATTAAAGTTGAAGGAGGAGCAGTTTATCCTTCATACAAACATTCACGAGCACAGACTGAGATCGAGTCAGTGCCGTTAACCTCTAACCGCCGCGTCTGTCTCCGGGGTTAATGTACATATAGATCACCGTGCCGATGCGCTTGTCATCGGGGTCCAAAATGCTTATTTTTTTTTATTTCATTTGGTAAGCGTTTTTCTTTGCATATTGTAATGACAAATTTAGCGGGAAGTTTAATTGAAAAGCTGACCTGGATAATTAGCATAAATTTAAGGTCAATGTCATTTACTCGCATTAATGACCTGGAAATTAGACTAGACGACACTAATTGACGAGCGCATTTTGTTTCCTTTCGCTAACAAGAAATTAGGACCGGACATGCTGAAGAGTGTTTTTTTTCTCCAGGTTTTAAAGGTGTAGTTCATACAAAAATTAACATTTGCAAAGAAAATGGCCTCACCCTAAGGCCACGATTTAATTCGTCACGGGAAAGGATTTGGATAAATTTAGCATTACATCACTTGTTCTTCAATGCATCCTCTGCAGCGAATGGGTGCCGCCTGAATGAAAGTCCAAACAGATGATGAAAACATCAATATAAGTCCTGTTTTGGACTTTTTTCGCTAGTAAATGGAGTTTGATCTGAGCTTGATTTTTCTCTTCATATTTAGCCGGAATCAACAATTTAAAGTTAAAAAAGAGCATTTTGATACATCTATTTCTTACAAATGCACTTTTTAATTTATTTTTTTTACTTCACAAGAAATCATTCGATAGACTGCGGATTACTTTTTATCAGCTGTTTGGATTCTCGTGGTGTGATGTAATGCTAAATTCATCCAAATCTGTTCTGATTAAAAAGAAGGGAGGAAAAAAAAACAAAAACTTAACTTCACATTAGATTGCTTGAGGGTGAGTAATATTTCAGCAATTTTTCATTTTTGGGTGATTTATTCTTTTATGATTTGCTTTTCATTTCTGTGGCTTCGTTTTTTATTTTTTATTTATTTCCACTAATGGAAAAATCAAAGGATACAATGAAAACAGAAAAATACATAAATTGAAGTTCAAGACATCAACAAATGGAGTTTTCTGGTTCTGTTGGTTTTCTAGCTTCATAAGGTTAAGACAGAATGTAACTTCACAGCATTTCTATGTTTTTAATGAGAACATAAAGAACAACTATGCTTTGAAAAGCCTATTTTTTAAACAAAAGGCATGTCCTCAAACGTAGAAAATGTGAGTGCTGCTTGAAAGAGCAAAACTGGGCAATTTGTCCTTGACCCTTTTCACACATGAGCTCAAAATGCAAATCAGTATTTACACCTTCACCGTCTGTCTACTTCAGTTCAATCATAATGGTACAGAGCCTTGAACATGTTCAGCTAATAGAGGCCTCTTAGGGAAGCAAATTGCATCATTTTCGTTTTCGCCATCAGCCTAGTTTTGCTTTAGAAACCCAAGGTCGTTGTGCATTCTGAAAAGTGGATGGGTACCAGAAATACGCATGCATATTGAGCATACCAGCATGTGAAAGGCCTCAGAGAACTATGGGAAAATCTTATTCATCTGACCAGTTGTTTCTTGGGAGGTAAGAAAAACTTCATCATGCTTTAAACAGAGAGGCATGATTAAGCAACCGAAACGTTTTTTTTTTTTATCATATCTCTGACTAAAGGATTTCTAAAAGAAACAAAAATCAATAAATCAGGGGAGAGCTGTTCTCCCAATCTGAAATCTGTGAGTTATTTGGCCTGTTCTTCTAGAGGATGTGAAATGTTACTAAGTAAATTGCACAGAAACCCCCGCAGTCAGACCGTCCCTGCAGTGACATTGATAGATTGTGTGTTCTTGGCAGACGTGGCTCTCCCTTAGAGGATCTGATAACATGAGACTTTAAGGGTGGCCATTTCTCACTAAAGGACACATGATGGCACACGATTCAGCGGTTTGTTTTACATCTCTTCTCAGCGGAGTTTGCATAGGCAAGCCTAACTCTCGCTATTGCTCAGAATTAAGAGCTGTTTTAGTGCGTGACTCATCCATTTGTGGCTCATCCTCAGCGTTTGTACTTCGGGCATGAGATACCACAAATCACGCAGCTTGTTGAAAGACGTGCTATTCGTTTTCTAAGTGATCTGACTTATGATTTCTTCCTGGCAGGTGATCAAACGGGCAAAAGATTCCCTCAGATATCGAAGAGAGGACCTAAGCCTTTAATCTTGAGATCAAAATATCATAGAGACTTGCATGTAGGCCTTTATGATATGGTGTAATGACCCAGAAGCATTGTACTGAAACCATGCAGTGCACACTACTGGTCAGTTTTGCTTGTGCAAGCATCACAGTTTTAGCGAAGGTATCTAGTTATCTAATTATTTCTTATTTTGAAGAACGCGTTGCACTATACAGAACCTTTTGTGAAATGTTACGTTTCTACACTCTTAAAAATAAAGATTTTAAATGGAAATTAATAGCAGGGATGTCATAGTAAAACCATTTGGGTTCTCCAAAGAACCTTTCAGGTAATTTTTCCCCTTAGTGGTACCATGTTAATAATTTGAATAACCTCATGTCGCTATAAAGGACCTTTTATGTAGTGGACCCATCAATACCAACAAAAGAACCTTTGTTTTTAAGAGCGAGTTACTCTTCCAAACTCCAATCCAGCTCTCTTTATCTAATAACTTTGACTGATAGCAATAACCACTTGTTCTGCTTTGGCCTTTTTAGTTCTCACTCAGCTTGTTACTGGCACAGCTGCATATATGTTAATCAATTACAATGGATGTAATTATAATGATTATGCAACAATCAAGGGTTTTTTTGGATGCTTTTGGACAGATGGCAGTGGGCGCGGACTTTCTGTCTGTTTGCACTCATTCATTGATGCACTGGTTGGGTTTAGCGACATTATTACATTGCTTTGTCCTACTGTTGCACAGATGCACTTGTTACCTGTGGCTTTTTTTTAGCTGTCCAGGATACACCCTACCGGTATAATGTTTGGGGTCAGTAGGAATCTCATCAAGGACCAAAATCTAATGGGATGAAGGTATTATGGTTGTCCAAGTGTGAAGATCTTACAACCCAGAACCCAGATTTTGCATCGGAAATTAAGTGGTGACCCGACACGACACCCAAATTGTTTACAGTACAAAAAGTAAAAAAAGCTGTATTAATGTAGTAATATTTCCAAGAAATGCTAAGGCCCAGCGATATGCAAAATTATTAACGTGACAGAAGCTAGCTATTTTGGTTTCTAAAGGTGGATGCCCTAAACAAACAAAAATTCACAATATAAAACACAAACCCTGTGAACCCGTATTTAATGTAGTGTGGGTCATATTTTCCTCATGTTTAGTAGTTTGTTCACAGTTTTTGAGGATTATGTCATGCAGCCTCTTCATTTTTGGATTCTCTTTCTGTCTAGTGGATGAATTTGTGCCAAAATACTGTAGAGTTGGATCGCACACATCTTTGTCGGCAAAAACAAAAGCATTTATTTTGCCGTCTAAACTGAATATAATATGAATGATCATATTGTTAGCTGCTCTTCATTACTCATCCACGACCCTGATCAGAACTTAGAACAGACCTGGTTGAGAACCACCGTTTTATGCCATGCCGAATTTGCAGCACAAAATCAAGATGTTGCTGAGAGAAAACGTCCGGAGTGATGATCAGATGTCAAGCAACAAAAAGGCATCCAGATGCAAGTGTTTCAAAAACATGAAGCCGATCTCTCTTTGATTCGTCACATTCGGATGATATGTTGCTCATACAAAAATAGTCAGCTAACTTTTCTGTCTCAACAAAGAGAAAAGACTCCTAAAAATCCAGGGAAGGTGGAAATTCCAGCTTTAAGCAGAGAACAAAAAAGCACATTCACGACACACATACGATACCCACAATTCAGCTCTCCCGTGGTGTGTCCGAGTTCAGCCAGGGTTGAAATCAAATCACAGTGGGAACGCTTGGTGAGGTTACAGTCCTAGCAAACAGGCTTTTCTTCACGATGTTTTCACAGCAGTCAAAAATATCTTCTGTTGTTATGTAGACCTCAGAAACATCCTCGTGGGTTGTGCTCAATTGAGCAATTACCATCCACTGATCACGAGAGACGTTTCCGATGGTTCGGCATGAATAGTCTGTCACATCACTACACAACACAAAGGGATGAACAGGACGGGAAGTTGGACGGTGGGCGTCGATTGCTTGGGGAGAGCAGGTAGTAGCTATCATACAGCAACAATGGCAGGGACGAGAAACATTTCGCTGGTTCATTACGGATGGATTTGCCTTGCGTGCTCGCAAGCCCCATTGCGGGGGATGTTTATTGTTGGTCGAAGTAAAAAACCAAACCGGTTCGACTCGAGAACGGGGTGTCAAATTGATGCCGTATCCGCTTGCTCCACTTTTAAAAGAGTCCAAAATGAGGGGTTGAGGATGTGCGCCGCCCATTCAGCCTAATTCTTTCTCCTTTTGTGTTGGAAAATTCTCAGAGCTGAAGCAAAATCCAGGAAAGGCTTTATCTGAGCCGCTGCAAATCATTATGGGCAGCGGTGCATTTTCTCACGGGCCCCTCAGTGAATTGTGGATATGTCTCCCATCCAGGCCCCTGGCAGCGGTCTGGGATACGTGTATGCATTCTGTGAAAACAAGCGAGAATGCATTAGATTTGCACGACAAATATAGCATTGTATCGGGCACTTTTCCAGCACAATTGGAATGCACTAAGCATGTTGTTTACACCCAGACTCAATGCATCCAAACAAATTAGCTCTCAAATGTGTTTAATTTGATAGCGTTCCCAAGATGATGTTTCTTGTGCAAACAATGCTCTGCTTTTAATCGAGCTAAGCTGTCTTTGACTCTGGTTGAAGAATCAATTAACTGTCACAACTATATATTCGGTATCTTTCTTCCTGCAGCCAGAAACATTTTTAAAAAGCATGTCATTTTCCAATTAACTTCTAGACGGCGCATTTGCGAGATGAACCTAATGCGCATAAACATGTTTCGCACTCGCTCATCTTCATGTAGAGAGTAACCTGTGCTGTGAACAAGCTCTTCATGTATAAGACAGATGAAATTAAAATGATCCCTTCTGGAAAAGAAGCTGCGCATACATGGCAGGTTTGCATTAAACGTGAGTTGTCGCGTGCATGCAAAGCGTCTACATTATCTGCGTCTTCTCGGAAACACAAACACAGTTTGTTCTCTACTTAAAAATGTCCTTTCATCCAGCCAACAATATTTTTTGTGTAATTATGTGCCAAACAGAGGGGTTTACATGCTGTTTTTATTTTGCAGTGTTAGTTGAATATATGGTCTTCATTCTCTGGGAAGACACAAAAACAGTAGGGGTCTAATCTCTCAATCGCAGGGCTCCACAGAGAGTCGTAATTATTGAGCTTATGAATAAATCATATTTCATGTCTCGCAAAGTGGACGAAGTAGGATTCATTTTGTCGTAACTGAACGTAGAGAGGAAGGCGTACTTCTTGTAAGGCGAATATAACTAGGGCATGACTTTGAATTGCCTGTTTAGTTAATATTATAACACTAGAAATGGCTGTAGGCAGGAAACATACATGCATAATGAGCGGAATATGTTGACATGATCAAGCAAATTAGAAAAGGGATTGTCTATTCACACTAAGTGCAAATAACTGACCTTGAGTTACTGAAAAAGCTGTTTTCCTCCACCTACCATTGCTTAGCTTTCCACTTCAATTTTCACTGTGTGAGTGGCATGTCTATTTGCACTTTGTCTGAAAGGGATGCTATGTGTTGCTGCTTTTTTTTAAAATTAGATGCAAACTGTATATACTGGTGCAATATTCTTCTACACTTTGTGCAAATTGGCATTAAAAAGGAAGATGGGAGGTTTTGTTTTTACAGCCAGCAAGTCAAGTATACTGGCGTTTATCAACCCAGATTAAAGTGGTGACTAGGAATGGTAATTATTGTATATATGTAATAAAAATACTGGAATCAGTATGTCGAATGAACGTTCATTTAGTATTAAAGTTAGTTGGCTGATTAAATAAAAAAGAACCAGATCAAAAGATTCATTATTGGCACTGGATGTACTGTATATTTGTTGCATATGTTTTTGAAGGCAAAAGAAAGATGTATTTGTATAACCCGCTATGCCCAGTCTGTCATTCTCATCACATTCTATTCACACTGCAAGCTTGCAGTGCAATAACAAAAAAAAAAAAAATTAAATACTGTGTGGGTGTGTATTAAACTCAATGCAAGATATAGTTTAGTAGCAAATCCTTCTAGTTTTAATCTAAATGAACAGTATGTACTGCTAGAAAACAACAACTCAACACCGAAATTACAAATTAAACCTTTAACAGAATCCCTCAAGGTCATGTTTATGCAAAAACAACAGTCACACATACATTTTAGAGAACATCCAGATCTATCTATCTATCTATCTATCTATCTATCTATCTATCTATCTATCTATCTATCTATCTATCTATCTATCTATCTATCTGACTGTCTTTCTGTCTGTATACCATTCTATTTATTGTTGTCTAGCTATCTATATCATTCTAGTCAGCTATCATTCTTCCTCTTGTTGCTAACAGCTAGCAATCAATCATTGTTCTAGCTATCAGCCTAGCAATTCTTCTAGCTCTCGCTTTACTTAGCTATTGTTCTGGCTTGCTGTTTTTCTAGCTATCTAACTATAGTTCTAGCTGTCATTGTAGCTCTCATTCTGTTCTAGCTATCAATCTAGCTAGCTGCCCTTCTGTATATTTTTAGCTATTTATTTAGCTATGTTTAGCTACCATACTAGCTAGCTAGTTATAGCTATCGTTCTTTTAAAGATAGGACGTAATGAAGATGATAATAGGGGATCAAAACTTGGAGAGCCAGATTTAAATTCTAATTGCCCTTAAAAGCACAGCTGCAGCACGGCAGTATACGCGTTTATCGCTAAACTTTTGACTCCAGTTGTGTTTTCTTTTGATCTCGAGTTTTGAGATTTCTCGATTGTTATAAATCACTCAGACCTCAGATAACCGCTAACCTGAGTACTCTTCACCGCGGTGGGAGATGCTTCTCTAATGGCTTTTTAATTTGCACCTCATCAGTCCTGCAGTAGAGTTTTCCAGACGGAGAATGGATAGCGCTCACCTTATCATTGATTAGTCTTCCTCAGAGACTCTAAATGAGCCTGTCCATCAGAGGTGCTCATTTCTGTACAACATAACACTTATTACCATAATGCAGCCTCTGGATCATTATAAATCCGCACCTAACTACCCTTTCAGCACACGTCTGCACTCATGCGTGTTAACTTTTGGTTGTGTTTGTATGCAAACTTGGACTTGATTTATCAGGCTCGAATTGCTGTGGATTGCGAATAAAGGACATCAGCTCTAAGAGAAACGAGCCAAGGAATGCGACACATAAATGTGCGAGCATATAAATCTTGATGGCCACTCCACCTCTCCGCCTGTACAATAGAATCATGAGTCATGCAGTGATGCAAATTAACTGATGGGCCACATAAATTGTTATGATGACAAATAAAAACGTCAACATCAACGTTTCGCCAGGTTGGAACACATTTCATATAATGTGGCAGATGGCTGGAGCGGTAGCGAGAAACAAAAACGAAAGGTTGTTTTACTTTCATAGCTCAGGAGTCTTATTGAATATTTTTATATGTCAATATGCCTCAGATGTTTCTGCTAAAACCCAAATTCTCAACAGCTGAAATACAGTAGCATTACTGAATGCAGATAGCAGCTTAGCTCACTCGCTCTCGTGAGAAATGTTTAAATTTATTGTGAGAACTCTGACTTTTGATTGCAGATTTTTCTAGGGCACAAAATCTGAGCACATTCTTGAGATCCTCTTGACTAGAGGAGAGAGATTTTTGTATTCTGTGTTCTGTGTTTGTGATTCTGGTTATAGTGGCCAAATTCAGTTGTGATTTCTGCCACAGTGTTTTAGAGAAGCGCTTTATACTTACATTAGTCTTGCAACTTTATCACAGAGGGGAATAAAATCAAGTAAAGCCTAGACAGATCTTCGGGCAAATGTTTTGAGCTTTATTTTAATCTCATTGTTACTGAGGAGAAAATCTAAGATATGTTTTTTTTTATTGTGTATCATATTTCATATGGCTTCTACAATATATGAAGCTTATACTCAAAAAGGAAAAACCATATAATTTCACTGAGAAGCCCAAACTAAGCAACAAAATACAATTTGGTGCAATTACTAATATTTAAATGACTACTTTATAACAGCATAGCAGACTACTTGTGCTAAAATGCATATGTCATATATGCATAAATGCATATATCAGTTGTCACTCATTAAAATGTCTTGATATTTAAATACTTAAATGATCATACACTATTTTGTTTTATATGTTATTGTGTGGGCAAACAAGTCTGATTTATCATATTTGATTCTTATATTTTAAAAAAAAATCTAAAAAAGAATGTATGGGTAAACAAGTAAACCTAGTATATACTACTAAAATGCCTTTTACTTACTAGGTAAGTATGAATTGTCAATAAGATGACAGAATGCAATGAAGCTGTGTAGAACAGGTATTTGGACACATTAGAAATGTACATATTTGCATACAGTAGGCTCATCCAAAAATTGTAATTCATAGTTTGCACGCGTAATTAAAAAAAATGCACAGATGCACAAAAAATACGAGTGTATTTTTTGAAGAATCTTCATGGCTACACAGTGACAATTCATAATGCTCAAATAACTCTATATTCACTATATCTCAAGTGTCAACTGTGCAAAAGAAAACACCTTAAAAGTATTCTAGCCTGTGTTTGTTCCCGGATCCAACGATGAAGCCATATGATCGCAGCATTGTGTGGTTTTAGAAGACTTGGAATATATACATCACACGAGTCACATACATGCTTTTTAAAGTCTATAGAGCCCGACAGATGTTGAACATGTAAAGAGATGTGTAATGACAGACATCCTTTTACTTTCCTTTGGGAAAGGATGGCAGAGGAATTCCGATAACAGAATGTGGCAAGACAAAAATGCATGTGCAATCAGACCTCATTTGTGCCTAGTTTATTTTTACATTATTCCAATTGGAATCAGATCCCAGAGGTGATTGCGTATATGTGCACAAAGTATTTACACGCCCACCCAAAGCATTCACTCGTACTCCCATCAGGTAACATGGAAGTGGGTAAAACTGCGGAGTGAAATGAGCATGTAGGTCATGCAACAATATCCTTTTTGACGGCTGTGAAGGCAGTATGCAAATGCACACCCAGAGGGGTCGTAGGGGTTCGGATCTGTATAATTGTCTCCATTACTAGCAGGAGAGCGACTTTTATATGTCAAATGTTGGCGATTGGATGAAAAAAAATAGACAAGCATCTGCGGGGAGGGACGGCGATATCTTCAGGCTACTGTGACATTCTCAGAGGGGAAATTTCAAGAAAAAGTTTAACTGCGCTTTTAAGTGCCCCTTTGTACATTATGAAAGAGGGTAAAAAGTGGAACAGCTTGTTAGCTGTGAATAACCAAAATCAAGTTAAATAAGTTCCACAATTGCAGGCGTGCTGATAACCGAGGGAGAATTTTGACCTTTTTAAGATGTATATTCAAAGCTCTCTGCAGGAAAGACTTCTCTTTTACTTGCTGATTAGACTCTGATTCTGTTTCTTCAATGCTGCTTGGATTTGAAAGTTGCCTCTGTGTGGAAGGGAATACTAGCGAGCTGCATGCGGTGCAGTATTTAGTGCATGTACCCACTGATTAACATAGTATGTGAAGTTGCAAGAACATGCTAGGATAAGTTAGTGTATAAGCGTATAAGTTAGTGTGAGTGTATAAAACGCTGTCAATACATCAAACCGATTTTTAGCCCGTTACAACATACACTATTGAATGTCAAGAACTTTATTGTCAAGTTTGGTGGTATGTTTCTGAACATACTGAGTTCAATGCACTCGAATAATTAGCATTTTTGGTTGACCCATGGACACTTACGATAACGCATTTATTATTCAGAATTAACAGCCGTTTCATCTCTATGTTGAGTTTTTGATTGTATTTAATGTATTTATGTTGTTACTATTACAGGATTTCTATTGTAAGAGATTCTATTGTAATATTTTTCTTTGCATAAATTACATTCTAAGAAAAAACAAGAAAGTCTGTCATCCTTATCACATAATCTTAGTTTTCCCATAATCTTTAAATTCCCAATAAATAGCATTGTTATTGTTGAGTTTAATGAAACTTTAATTTCATTATTTGATGGAAGCAGAGGCAAAATTTAAGTTGATAGTTGAGTTTTTGAGTTTTCTCAACATGTGATGTTTCACAGTAACAGTATTGAACACGGTGTGCTATTGTATACGGCGCATTTTGGCAAATGTGGTCTTAAAATCCTTATTTTGTCTGTGGAACGAAAAAGCACTTTGTTCTAGCTTGGCTTTTTCCTGCAATTAAAGTTATTGTAGACACTTTAGGCCTGCTGGACTCAAATAAAGTAAAAGCGCCATGCGTGCTATTGAGAAAGCTATTTACTACAAATGACTTGAAAATGCAGTGTATTGGGAATTATAATGTCGGCTTTATGCTGTTTTAGCCTTTTTCTGATTAGCATCCGTCCCCGTTTTTGTCGAATGGACCTTCAAAATCAGGTTTTCCATTTGTGTCTAACAGAAGAAAGAAAACCAAAGAAGAAGAACCGCAAATAGCAGAATTACCTTTCTGTTTAATTAACCACTAGGTCCAGGGTTCAGGAAAATTCTTCCTTTCTTTGATGAATTCTCATCACAGTGTGATATAAATAGCATTAACATCCTGCCGCACAGTTTGTTTTTAATCTGCACCTTTAATCCAAGATGGATTCTGCTCTGTGCTTCTCTCCTCACTTTAATTTCCTCTCTCACTCCTTATAAAGCGTTGAGAGAGAGAGGAAGAGGAGACCGCAAGGGCAGTTATGAAGCGATTGTGCCAATGGATTTCTCTAATAAGGGAGGACTTCCTCTGACCCCCTGAGCTCAAACGTCCCTTCAGCTCTACACCTCTGCTGTCACACTGTGTGAGTGCGTGTGTGTGTGAGTGTGTGTGTGTGTGTGCATATGCGCATACGCCACAGCTCGAGAGGGCAGCCTCTTTCAGCAGATAGGGCACTAAGAGGATATCTTTAACTGCATGAAAACGGAAGAAGAAAGTGTTCTGTAACATGCTGTAGTACATCTGACACTATGACTCTGATAATATTTGCACTCTGAGATTATACATTATTTGGACAATTCGTTTTTAAAAAGTTACATCTTCTGTTAGATTAATTAGATAATTAATCAAAATAATGCATCGCTATTTAATATTAAGGAAACACTTTACATTAAGGTTATATTAGTTAATGTGTTAACTAACATGAACGAACAATGAACAATACACTTATTGTAGTATGTATTAATCTTTCTTAATGTTAGTTAATGATAATACAGCTGTTCACTGTTAGTTCATGTAACTGCCAACAAGCACAACTGTTGATTTAATAATTCAATTAACATTAAACGGGATGAATAAATGAATTAATAATCGATTGTTCATTCTTAGCAGTCAACTAATGGTAACTATTAATTAGTAAAAGTGTGGTTATTTTATAGCGTTGTTTTTTCATAGTTTTTTTTTAATTTAGTATCATTAAAATTGTGTTAAATTAAAAAATCTTGAAGAAATTACTTTATATTATGTAAGTTTTAAAAAAATCAATTGTTTTTTTTTTTTTTTTTGAAAATGACATCCAGAAATTTCATTTTGGTGCTTTCTAGGAAGATTTTTAAAAATAAAAATGCATAATATTATTATTATTATTATTATTATTATTATTATTATTATTATTATTATTTATTTCTTTATTTATTTTTAGTAATCAAGTCTTAAGGAAGCGAAGCAGTCAGTGAAGTTTATGTAATTAAGTAAGGTGATTTCCCCTTTAATAATAAAAAATATATAACAAACATTATTAGTGTAACTATATTAATGAAGAAAACATGTTCTGTAATAACTTTTGGAGCAAGGTTGCTGTCATCTTGGAAAACATCACAGGGTTGGTTTGCTTCTTTGGCCAGTGTAGAAATACAAGCATTTCTCGACACTAACTATACTTTATGAAGCGTTGTTTGTTTGTTTATTTTTTTTGGGGGGGGTTAACTATGACATTAAGTTATCATTTATGCACCCTGCCTTCTATACCATATGCCCTTCTTTCTTTTTTTTTTTTTAATAGAACGATCCTACGCTGATCCATATTTAATGGCCATGGATTGCAATCAGGCAGTGTTACCAAGTTGCACAAAAATCAGGCTAATTTTTCCACCTCATGTTGTCTTTTAGTCTGTGGGATCTCCCCCCACCCCCTGAAATGAAAACTTTGGAAAATATGCAACTGGGGCTAATTGTGAATAGCAAGTTGGACAGGTTTTGTTTCAAGCACCTCGCATCAAGCAAAATAAAATAAAGAAAAATAAATAAATGATGCAGAAGTACACCTATCACAGATCCCTTGCTGCACGTGTTGTATATTTCAAGCGTTGAAACACAAACAGAAATTTACTGTATTATTTAACTGTATTGCTACTTTTGATGTGAAACAAAGCCTCATATTTCAAATTCTGTCTATTTTATTATAATATCCAAGCAATAAATACCGTTTCGGTGTTGTTTAACGTAGAGTGACAGATTGCAGCGCCTCAGTTCAAGTATTTGTATTGAGTATTTTATGCAATCTTCAGTATTTAATTCATGTTTGATTAAATCTGTCAAGTTTTTATGACAGCCAAAAAATCCCGACCTTGGCTGCTGGTCTCTGGACAAGACCGCACGCTCATGAGACTCTATTAGCACTGCAATTCACTCCGACTCGCCGAGGAAAAACACACAAGATGTGAGAAATCAATATGAAAAAAAATCTTTCTACTAATGCTTTAAAACATAGCCATATAGCTACATCAGAGTCGGTTGGTGATGCATTCTCATAATATTGATGGTTAAAACGAACTGATTTGTACGCAAACACTTTAATTACACTCAATGATTGTTTCATAATAATAAAGTTATAATGCTTACTTGACGATTACGTAATTAGGCCTATGTTTATTCTCTATTAAAGCAGAGGTTTTGCATGCTTCGTTGCGAAGCTCCACATTAAACAATGCCAAAATTGTATTTAATATTTGAATATAGTAGTAAAATGCATGACTTTATTATAACAAAGAGCTAGTTGTGTTGGGAGACGCAGTAAAATGAAAAAAACAACAAAAGGGTGAGTAAATGATGATTTGATATTAATTCTTGGGTGAACTGTAGCACTATAGTCGTAGCTTTTCAAGTAATCTACTTGCTTTTGTTTTCAATTTAATTTTTTCATGTTTTGATGTACTTGAAAGCAGGCCACAAGTATAAGCATGAAAGTATATATTTTTTCTTCAGTGTTACTCTGAAAGAAAAAGATGCAATAAACACGTATCGGTAAAGTTTTCCAGATAAGCCGCATCACACGTTTGAAAGATGCTCCGAGTTTTATTTGAGACGTTTGTCGGCAAGTGAACTAGATATCCTCAAAGCAGAAGTGCTCTTTTCTGGGTTATGTCTGTGAAATAATCACTACTTACTACTTTTAGACAGATAAAAATTCTAATTGCGAAGTCTGCAGACGGTTCTGCAAACGTCTGTGTTTTCTTTGCAAGCATTCACAGAGCGTGCAATTACAGTGTTTAAATGATTGGTCTATTATCGTGGTGTGAACTATTTCAGATAAAACACCCCTAATCAGCACATATAAACAAAACCAACCGTGCTTTGTAGTTTTTTTTTTTAACGATCAGTTTTTGTGGTTCCTAGACAGACCTTGTTTTTTTTAATTATTACAAAACTAGTTCAAATAAATGCTGTTCTTTCCTACTTTCTGTTCACCAGAAGTAATGATGAGAACTGTTTCTTGAGCATCACGTGACACTAAAAACTGTAATGATGGTGAAAATTCATATACGATCACTGGAACGGATTACATTTTAATTCTATTTGAATAGAAAACACTATTTTATCTTTTACAGAATCCCAGTGTTTACTGTATTTTTGGGCTTCGTGTTAGATTTCCTAATATTAACCAAGTCAGGACTTTAAGTAAACACGAGGAGACTCTCGGAAACGCAGCGTAGAATTATCAGCTTTATGTTTTATTCTTCTGACACGCAATACGCGATACTCTGAGGTGATGCGGCTTTCTTCAGGACGCGACTTTCTCACTCGAAGACACTTAATATTCCTCAGAATGCCGCACGTTTTATGTGACAGTTATGAGTCACCGATCCTGACTGCAGATTTTACAGTAATGGCTTTTTAAACGTGACATGCGATACAGAAACACTTTTTGTTCATTTAAATTGATGCCCGTTAAACAAATCCCTCTTTGCCTCGCAGTGGAGCCCGCTTCACATGTAATGCACATACATGTGATAGTAACATCTCGACTCTGATCTGTCAGTCTGCGGGCTCCTGACACCAAAAAAACGCATTCCTTTTCTCCCTCGGAAAATGCCGCAGGCTCTGAAAAATGCGCCAACTGCTGTCTATTAATACACCTCTCCTTTTTATCTCATCCATTTAGCCTGTTGTTTTAAGATTGCTAATAAACGTGACGCCTGTGTAAACAGCGTCCTTGGTTTACTCCTGGGAAGAGCCGCGCGCATTTTAATTTGGGGTGCAAATTTAAAGTAATTATCGTCAGGCCTGCTTTGCTACGGGAAGTGATGGAGTTATCACTTAAATGATACTGTTGTTGTCTAAACGATCAGCCTGAGACAAAATCACAATCAAAGAAGACCTGCTTCATTTTGATCGATATTCGCCAGTATTTTAGATGGAATTAATTATTAAATTACATTTTATTTGTAAATAAAGACGCATATTTTTGCATATTAATGCTGAATAAAAATATACAGATATAACAATATGATAGTATAGTAATATACAATTGAATAATTTTATGCATGCAAAAATAATGTCTTTACATATACATAACAAATATACACAGAACACAAACACACTATATTGCCAAAAGTATTGGGGTCACCCACTTCCAGTGAACAGGTTTAACTACTTTGGTACAAATCTTTATGTTTAAGCATATAATGATATTCTAGGGAATTGTGTGCTTCTAATTTTATATCAACAGTTTGGACAGGACCCTTTCCTATTCTAACATGACAATGCCTCTGTGTATAAGGCAAGATTAAAAAATAAATGACTGATTGAGTCAGCGTGGAAGAACTTGACTGGTCTGCATAAACTCATCCCAGCTGAACACCTCTGCTGTGGCTTTAAATGCAGCCCTTGAGCCAAAAGCTCATTCACTATATGGACAAAAGTATTGGAACTTCTGTAAAACAGGAAAAGGCCCTTCCAAAACTGTGGCAGCAAAGATGGAAACATAATTCGTGTCTTTAAAAATGGATTTCTATATCTGTTGCAACAGTTTTGGAAGTGTCTTAAATGACTGCACCCGTATGTAGAAATCATTGGAGTTTAGTGATGAGTTTTCGGCTCAAGGACTGCATTTAATTTCACACCAGAGGCATTGTCATGTTAGAATAAAAAAGGGTCCTGTCCAAACTGTTGCCACTGCAACCTACTGCAAACCTTGCTTGAAATCGGACCTGCAGTTTACTGTGTAGAAATCTGCATTCAGTCTAAAAACCTTTTCCTTCATGGTTCTGGAGGCAAAGTATCCTTATCAGCGGCAGAAGCAAACAAGCAGCAAGAATCCACTTAGAAACCTTCAGCAGGGATGAAAAAAAATGAGCAATTTCATGCTGAGATTAGAAGTGTGAAGCCGAGGTGGAAGAGCCACTGATAGGCTAGAAAAACAATCTTGATTATTAGGGTCACCGGAAGATTGGAGAAGTTAGTCACAGTGCTAAAGTACAGGTTAAAGCAGAGCTTGACATACAGTGCTTTTCAAATTCAAATGCATGCTCCACCAGGTTGTCCCAATGAATCAAATCATAAGACGACGACAGCTGGTTTTGAATTGGGAACTGTCAACTGTACGGGAGATCGACTGAAAAATTAGCACATGAACAGCATGCAAAAATTATGTTTATGCAAATGCAAAATGCATTCTGCTTATGGTGTTACAAATCAGTTTCATAACAACTACAGTACTGGTTCTAAAATACTCATGCCTCCCTAAAATATCAAACGTGTTTTAGACCATTTTTTTTTTTTCCTATGAGTGGATGGAGAGATGAATCATGTCATTTATTGGTCCCTGAGGGACAATTTAAGCTCTGAATGCCTTCAGCGGGATGCATATGAGCATATGCCACACTGTATATTTCTATAATTTGGAAGCTTTCGATAATGGTGGGAAGATGATTGACATCTTTATGAAACTATCAGGCACAGTAAAATGTGACATTCTCTGAATGTCACACATCAGCAGTTGGAGACAAGCCAGTAGCATCGCTTTCATCATTATGGTGACACGCGTTAAGGCAGTGGCTCTCGGCTGGTTTCGCTGCATTGGACATCAAGAATGGGATAGGGATAGGATGATTCACTGTTTTGGTTAGTGTAAATGTCTTTTGAAATGCAATGGTTTTATTTCTCTCAGCAGACGTTTACCTTGTGTAGTTTTGTGCGTGTGTGTGCTTTCATGCGTATTCCCATATTGGCATCTGTTTAATTTGTAATATTCGGATGAAATTACCATAGTTTTGATTGGACGGGAATCCCCACCCCTTCTTTTTAATGAGCCTGTTTATTGCCCTGTACTAACTATGTGTGATTATGTGGTTAGTTGCATTTTATTATGACTGTAAATCAATGTTTATGCCTGCTAATTGATTAAATTAAACCAAACCAATTATGTCAATTAATCCATCAAATTAATCAGAATTGATAGTAAATATCTGTTGGGAAGTCATCAAATGAAAATTAGCATTTCAAAACATTTATTAGGCAAAAGGTAGCTTTAGAAGTCCATATATTGTTAAAATACGTGCAGGCTGATATTCAGTGATAATAAAATAAAGTGTATAACTGAGCTGCATTTATATTAACTTTACAATGAAATCTGTTATTTATGTAGGATCCATGCATTTGCATTATTTATTGGTCTTCATACATTTGCTGCTGCGTTGTATTTCACATTTACATTTGTTTTTTTTAAATGATTTTAGCACATTCACAAACACATGAATGGATACTTCAGGCTTGAATTTCCATGATGGTTAGAAAATACCTTATTGCAAAGTTAACATACATTTTACGGGGCATGATAAATTGCATCACATTTTAAAATAACTAATCACGTTAAATGCATGTTAAATTAAGTCAGTTAACTTATTAATTTAATAAATTAGCTTTCTGTGACCCTTTTAATATGGCCCATCAGTTGAAGCCTGATGCGACGCATGCAAAAAAGTTTTTCTGCCTGAAAAATACAGTGCGGATTTGATAGATGCTTGCAACCTCACATCTCATCCGACGTGACATATTGCTGTGCGTTTCTTTTGGGGTGGGACATAAAGTCAAATTGGGTGCAATTAAGGCGTGCATCTTCCCCATCAAAAATGTCACGCATTATCTGGTTATCTTTGTAAAAGCTTTTGTATGGGTGCTTTTAATTATTTTGCATTACCCAAAATGATAATAGAGTCGATTTGACACAAACACGAGAAAGAAGGATAAATAATAAGACACATAAATGAGTACCCCGCTCATTAAATGTCAAAACTGAATACATGATGACCTATTATAACACAGAGTCCCAAAGATGTGATCAAATGAACGATGTAGCAGCCCCAAGCAGGAGTTAAAAGACTAGGCAATAATTGAAGGTGATGAAAAACATGAATATGTACATTATTTTCCAACAGCTGGTACTGGTAAAGGGCATGTAGCCATGCCGCGTAATGCGTCTAGAAAAATAAAAAAAACTAAACAAAACAATGCTTTGTAAAATAAAGCTCCATAATTTAAGTCCATAATTACTGAACGCCGTTCCTTCTCGATCCATGATAAAAACAAGGCTTATAATAATGACTCACAATAATGTCACCGTGAGTGCTGTTTCGTGTCAAGAAGGCTTCGTTTCTGTAAGACAACTACAGATGACACTACTCTGCTAGGATTGTTAGCTATGAATTAGGTTTAATTGAGGGAGACCATCAAAAGAAAATTACAGAGCTGGTTGAAAAGCACTTACGGGTTGTAAAATCAAATAAAATACTACCGTGGGTCAAAGGATGAACTTGTTTACAACTTTTACACATTACTTATCAGTGTAAACCAAGGTAGCGGAATTTAAACCTGTATCCTGTTGAACACATGCATTCCCTAGTGTGCCATGTCTCTGGCCACTTCAAGTCAAATGGAAAGTTCATTTAAAACCATACAGCAGCAAAAGTGGATTATTGTTATTTGTTCTTCTATTTACTTATTTAGAGGCTCAGGTGATGTCTAGTAGTATGATTTTTGCATTTGGTGGTGAAGGTCATGTGATTTTAATTTATTTTATCAACTTGATTGACCTTGATATATTGGCTTCTTTTGGAGTCTTTGTCATGAGCGGTGGGTAGAAAAGTATACTACAGGGAGCTGCTCCATTACCTGCCACACTGAGACACGATTGATTTTCACTGAGAGGCCACAATCCTTTAAAGTTTTATAGTTTTCATATTAGAGACTAACATCCTGTGCTATGTTGATCATAAAGGACTGTTCAAAATCTTACATGAGGGTTAAAAAGAGCCCCCTCTCAATTCAAACACTGGCCAAAATGGTCAATTTTGTCATTATTTACTCTTTCAAAAAAAATGTTTGTTAAATGCTTGTTTAAATGTTATTTGTTCCATATATCGTAAAAGGGTTATTAAAAGTTTAATTCATTCAAATCCTTAAAGGTTAATAAAACTTGTGCAATATAGTCAAATTACATTTATCCTAATATTACGAGGGGAAGGGGCTGTCCTTTTTACAGCTTGATTGACGTGGTCACTGAACTATTGTTTTATCTAAGACTTTGTGTGAAGATTCTTCACATTTCTTCCTCAGAGGACTAAGGAAAACAATTAACCGCAGGTTTGAAAAGACTTGGAGAGTGACTAAAAAGAATCTTTGCTTTTAAGTGAACCATTCCTCTAGTCATGCAATTAAATGTGAGCATTTGAAAGATGTGATTCAAAGGAGCGACAGGAAGAAGGAGAGAAGGTTTGCGGGCAGTCATGCTCTTGAAAAAGTTTACCTCTGACTCCCCGGTGCAGAGAATGCGTTTTTTTAGCGGTAGGTCATACCTCGCACTCTCTGGAGCCCGAGATGGTGCAGGTGCACGCCCCGTTAACCAAAGAGTCCATGGTCTCGGCATTGGCATGGTTGTAGCTTAGGTAATACTCTTGCAGTTGAGAGTTGATGTTGTGCTCAGGCTCTCGAGTCTTTTTCCTGCGCTTGCGTCGAATGGAGTGCTGCTGGAGTTGCCTCATGCTGTTAGGGTAGCGTCGCCACGACACATAAATCACTAATAGGATTAAAGACACAGAGAGAAATAGGGCAACGCTGCCAGCGATGATCTTGTGGAAAGTCATATGCTCAAACTCGGGTTCAGGGGTGAAGGGCAGGCTGCTAGGTGTCACTGGTAGGGGTGGTAGGAATTCGTTGTTGGCCTGAACAGGGAATAACACTTTTGGGGTGACTCTTTGTACATGGGTAACTTGAGAAAGCTGTCTAGTTGTGGTGCGTGGGGTTGTAGTGGTGGTTGTGGGTGGCTTTGTTACATAAAGAGTTGTCGTAGTTGTAGTCAAAAGAAGAGTTAATTCCGTGGTCGGTTCCACAGTGAATATCTCCTCGCACACAGAGTTGTTCCTCACTGCGTCCATAACTCTTTCTCCCTGAAGGGTTTTGGGAGTGCTGCAAATAATGCTGGCATCTCTAGTTCCCCTGAAGTTTCTCAGCCAAGACACCAGAGGGCAGATACTAAAGCTACAGTCCCATATGTTTCCTGCCAGGTTGATAGTACTAATGGAGATCCACGATGAAACAACTTCCTGGGACACGTTGCTTATCTTGTTAGACTCCAGATTGAGCGTATGCAAGTTGGGCAGACACCTAAAAATAGCCGGATCCAAAACTTGAATCTCGTTGCCCGATAGATCCAATTTTTGTAAAGTGTGCCAAGTCCAAGGTGAACCTTGCACTACCGACCGTATGCGATTCCATTGCAGATAAAGAGCCTGCAGATTCAAGAGGCGTGGAAATAGGAAAAAGTTAATCCTGGAAAACTGATTGTGTTCAAGGTGAAGTTCTGTCAGCCTGAGCAGTCCAAGAAAGGTCGTGCGAGTTATAGTCCGTAGGCGATTGTAACCCAAATCTAGAAACTCCAGGCTTCGACATTCCATAAAAGTACGAACAGGGATGCTTTTGATGTTGTTTGAGCGCAGGTGAAGATTCTGAAGCTTGCGTAGTCCGTGAAAATGTCCCGGCATCAGATCCTGCAGCTGGTTGTAGGACAGGTCGAGGTTGCGCAGATTTGGGACAGTCTCAAAGGTGCCATTTTGCAGCTGTGCAATCTTGTTAGAGCTTAGGATTAGTTCCTTTAACCTGCGAAGTCCCTGGAAAGCCAGTCTGTCCACTATGCTGACTGAATTGTGGTCCAGGTAGAGCCAGACCAGCTGGTTGAGGTGGGCAAACTGGTAAGGTATCAACAACAAGAGGCTGTTGTACCGCAGGGATAGACCCTGGCACCCTAGAGAGATGTTCTCCGGGACGTCTTGAAAGGCGCCAGACTCGCAGTAAACAATCTTGCCTTCGCAGCGGCAGCTCACAGGGCACATCCGCTCCCCCTTGCTGAGCAGCAGGAGAACAGAAGCATGGAGAAGAAAACATGACAGGCGCCCTTCCCAGAGTAAGGGCCCTGCGGAGAGACACAGAAAGAACACAGACAGACAACATTTGAGGTCAGTTTTAGTATTCACCCAAGAGAGCACAGGTTTGCAAGTGACAGAGTGGGTGCGCTCATCCATTATGCACAGCCTCATCTTTATCATCAAGGAAAACGATTCATGACTGTGATGGATGGGGAACATCCTGTAGAGTGTGCCGAGTGTTTTCAAGCTATTAAGATGTAATGCATGAAATCAAAAAAAAAAAAATGCACCGGGGACCCTCTAATTGAATATGAGAATTCGAGCGGAATTATCCATCATTTAACGCTACACCTTTTAACGTACCCTGGTTTTAGCCAAAATGGAAGCAAAGAGTGGGAAGCGAAGAGGGTGTTTTAAATGAATGGAAATCAATGAGATCCACTTATCAGAGCGGAGCTAATCAGCATACGTCTAACATATGCGCAGTTTGCAGTTTCCCGTACACCCCCACAAAAGATTTAACTAATGATGCAGATTAAAAATAGCATTTCACAATCTACGTTAGTGCGAAGCAGTCGAACGCTGAATGCATCTTAGGCTTCGCGCTAAATTAAGTACAAGAGAAAGGCAACATCAGGGTCATCTGTCTCAAAGTTTGCTTGTATCATTAGCAAGTAACACATGACAAATAAGTTCCCCACTGTTCTGCAGCTTTGCGTTGATGCTTTAACAAGACGAGATGTGCAACAGCAATGGGGCATACCAAACGGTTTACACAGTCATCAATTTTATATAATAGTGTCCTATTGGGGCAGTAAATATGCTTCATCCTGTGGCTAAAAGGCCAGTCACCCATCTCCTGCTGACTAGTTATTGGAGCAAAGAGATGGCATTGAGACCACGTTGCTTCCCTTAGCAGCAGAGATCATTAGCAACGTGGTCTTAATGGATAAAGACCCTTAAGAATGTGGTAATTCTTCCCACATGAGACTTCGCAAGCAAGCGAGCTGGCTGCATTCCCTACCAGCTTTTATATAGAAATAAGACAACATTTTATAAGTAATTATATGACCCATTAATACTGCACATTCTTTTAATTGGGGACAAAAAATTCGATAAGCGCAGCGTTCCCACTGAGATTTGGATGGGTTTTCCTCGAGGGTGTTTCGAGAACAGTGGGCTACTCTACTTTTCTACTGCTTGTTATTAAACTGGTACAACAGGAAAAAACTTCACCCAAAAATAAAAAAGAAAGGCTGCATGTGAACCTTAGCAATCAATCTCCACGTCTGGCTGTTACAGAAATCAATGAGCAAATTAAACCTTTGAGAGTCATTAGAGGCTAAAGATTTGCAGAGCTTATTCGCTTAATGTTTTCCTCTCACTTAACTGTTTAAAATCAAGAGCAGATAAGGATGTTTTTAAAAGCATAGCTGCCTGATGTGTTCGTAGTGGTGGGTGAGGGTTTTTTTTTTTTTGAAGCTTTGTTGTGCTTTCCTGACTATCTGCATGCTACAGTATATGTTGATTTTTGATTTTCTTGAGTTAAGTTACTTGAACTCCAAATGAAATGAAAAAGGATCTTTTTAAATGAAGACAATCCTGGTCTCACCTCAGGTGTATACACTGCTGTTCCGAAGTCTGGGATCAGTAAGATGTTTAATTTTTTTTTTTAAGAAATCTCTCCTGATGATGAAGGAAGCATTTATTTAAAAAAACTATAATTTTGTAAAATATCATTATAATTTCAATTTTTTTTTAATCACTATTCAGTGATCCATTAGAAATCAAATATTTATTATGATGATTTGTACATCAATGTTGGATGTTTTTTAAAACTTTTTTCAGGGTTCTTGATGAATAAAAAATGTGAAAAGAACTACATTTATCCAAGATAAAAATCTTTTCGAATAATAAAAATAAAAATAATAAATAAAATTGAAATCCTGAAAAAAGTATCATTGGTTCTGAAATGTATAACATTATAGAAGTAAAAACGGGTTGCAAACATTGCTTTATTTTTTACTTTTCCCTGTCTTTTATCGCAATGTCTCACTAAAGATGCCATAGTTGTGATCTGATGGACGCACAAGATGGCATGTATAATTTACTGTAAAACTGTGAACGTTTCAACTGTGTCACCACCACTTTTTTGTGGAGCCCAAAGAAAACTAATTGACATTTGAGACACTCATGTCCATGTTTCTGTGGTTCAGAAGGCCATTAACAGGCCCTTCGACATCAGGACGAGGACAGAGGCTGAGAGAACGAGGGCTGCCATCTCCCTTGGCAAAAAGACAAGTTGATATTTCAAATGAATGCTGCAGTGTTCCATTACCCTGACATGGAGAGTAATACCCAGGCCAGACTCAGCAGGAGATGATTAAGAAACAAGATGAATGCGATGAGGGTTTGAGAAATAATGTAGCAGAGTAACAAACCAAATAAAGCAAAATGTGGCAGACAGACCGCATTTATCCAGTTCTTCAGGTACACAAGAGTATTTAGATCTTTGTTGCTAGCAGAAGGGCCTGTCTTTTTATTCAAAGAACAACTAACCAACGTTGCTAGAAGTGCACCAGATGGAGAAAGGTCAAGAGTTTCTCTAAAGTAAGCATTTGTGTTCAAATTAGAGCTGCCAAATTCATTTAGTGCACTTCATTACATAAAAATAACTTTTAATGAATGCATTATCTTCATTTGGGAGATTTTTCTTAGCTAATATTGATAAATAAATTTGCAAATGATTAATTAAACGGCATACCATGCAATTAATTCACGTCGAATGACAGCCCTAGTTT
This sequence comes from Puntigrus tetrazona, assembly GCF_018831695.1. NCBI lineage: Eukaryota > Metazoa > Chordata > Actinopteri > Cypriniformes > Cyprinidae > Puntigrus > Puntigrus tetrazona. The sequence continues at coordinate 3,501,018 of NC_056706.1, read as the reverse complement.
AAACTTTGAAGGATGTTGTGTGATGTCATGCTTTGTGGTAGATTAACTTTCACTCGAGCATCAATTCCCAGTCCACAGAATGAGTTCCCAACACTTTCCAATGAGGTCTATTAAAGTCTCCTTTTTTCAGGCTGACTGTCCACGGGGACCTCCTTTCCCAATGGACTCTCCTCGCAAGGAGTTAGCTGCGCTTTTGTAATGCCTTTTTCACAGTGTCCTCAGAGTTTAATGTTTAAGGGCTTAGCTAATCCTAATTCGAGTCTATTGTGTGTCCTTCGATCATAAGGAAAATGGATCTGATTGAAATACAAGCCTTGTCAAGAGCCATAGGGGAGAGCAAACTAAACCTTGCCTGAGGAAAGGGTGAAAACACATTGTGGTTCTGAGAATTTCATTATTTTTGTCAGTGGTAAAGCTGAAATTAACAAGCATTCAACCCCATCTGTTCTCTGTGCAATTACTATAGCTCAAATGTTGCAGTCGACGCCAAGGTCATTGGTTCAAATCCCAGAGAGTACACATGCTTATGGAAAATATATCTCGATTGCAATTCGAACTTGCTCTTTTTCAGCAACGCTACAGTTTGTGTAGTGTGATTCGTTTAGCGAAACAGCATAGCCAATGCCACAAAAGGATGGAACTTGATTTTAGGGTTTAAAGTGGGCGTTTTAAATTCAAGTTTGCAGTGGGTTTGAAGGACTACTCCCCTCCTAAAACTCTCACTTTTGAGGAGGCTTTTGAAGACTGGGACACGGAGGCATGGAGGTCAGCTTCACTCCAAAGCATACTTATCCCAGTTGAAAAAAACAAAACAAAAAACGATTTAAAATCCACCATTACTTGCTGTCATTGGGTATTTTATAATTACCTGGGCTGTGTTATATATTCAGAAAAATAAAATTTACAAAAGCTGTCACTGGAGCAGTAGCTTTCAAAAAGTACAAATGCAAAAAAAAAAGGTACATATTCTGCACCCTTTAGGGGTAAATAAGACTTACCTTTTGAAAAGGTACAGTCCCAGTGACAGCTTGTGTACCCGTTTTTGTCTGAGAGTGAACAGTAACTTAAAACAAATGTTTGCAATAAAGTCTGATGGAAAGGAAAGTCAAAAGGAAAGTAAAAGAGTTTATTTACTTATTGTCGACTACTTTATTTTTGATTCAAGTATTTAGAATCATTCATAAATTAATCTCTAGTAGTAGTAGTAGTAGTAGTTATATTAATAATAAAAGCAGGAAAATAAAGCATTTTAAATTTTAAATGTTTTTCAAATGAATAGACTGCTTTGGCTACTTATAGTCTTGGTAAAACAACCAGTCATGGCTAACTATATTACAGCTACTTTGATGTGCATGACTTAAATATCAAAATATTCCTAATGCGGTTGGATTGGTGCCATATGGGCAAAGCCCTCCTTTGCCCTGGAGTCCTCAAGTTAATGCATTTTGATAATAATATTAAATTAGATTAATCTTGATAGAGCGTACAGTTATCAGCTGGTGTTTTCTCGTAGTTACTTTGGCATACATTAAGTGTTCGCTCGCATTACCATATCTGTGGTTTGTAAATAAATTATTCATGTCAACATACTTCATTTAACACTGCTTAGCTCCGAGACTCAAAATGGAGTATTTGTTAAAGATTTTTATCATAGGATGAGCTGCAGCTCCATGCATTATGCCAAGTATGGGAATTCTCTGGTTTTCAGGTGCAGTTTCTGTAGGAGGACCTCACATGCTCCTTTTATAGGCGCTTGGAAATCTTCCAACATTTGGCAGGTTTGGCTCCCTCTCATCATACCTTGGCCATACAACTTGCTTTTAAGCAGGATTTTATTGATAATCTGAAGTATAGCTGTCGTGCTAAGCTCAAACCCCATACTTGGAATCATTTGTAGAACTAATGTTAGAAGTTAATTTTGGCATCACTGCTTCAACTTTAGTTCTGCGCACAATACAGTAGTCAGTGGTCTATAGAGCGTACGAAACCGCAGGACTGATGTCTATTTGTACCTTGTTCAGAAGCAGCACAAAGAATCAGCAGTATGCACAGACGGAGGCTCTCTACACAGCCTTAATTGATTATAACGTGGCCACCGAGTCAAATGATGATTGAGGTGCTTGTGGATTTCAGAGGGAAGCACAAGGAAATGTTACATTGTGAACCCAAGCAACTGCTGAGTGCAGCTTCGTATGCAAAGGCACACAAGGTCTGTCATTTTCCACTGAATTGCCAGTGAGAGACCAATTACAACATTGTAAAAAAAAAACTCTTTCCATACGATTCGTAAAGAGCTTAATAGCATTTAATGGGGTTGTGGACAGGGAATACTTTTGGGAAGTTAATATCTTGAGGTGTGCCATGCAGAAAAATCTGAAGTAAGATTGTTGTCATTGTTTCAGTTATTATTATGCATGCAGATTTGAGACTAGCGTTTTTGCTCACAATATATAGTCTAATTTTTACTTCAGTGTGTGACGGGTTCTTAAAATTAATCGGTAAAAGCAAAAAGGTTGACATTTTCCTAAAATGGTGATAAAATAAATGCAGCAAGCCTTATGGATCCAGAAGGAAACGCACATCTACTGCCGCACGCGTTACTGTGGGCAACAGCGCATCATTTTTTCACTAGGAAAAAGATTATTTATCTGTGTCCATAATAACGAGAAAACTACAGAACTGTCGGTTTTGAGGACGAACACGAGAAAAACAGACGCTTTTGCCAATACGTTTGTTGATTCATATATTAACATCTTTAAAACCACACGATAAAGCTCTGTTTGTACAAAAAGGCTAATATTCAAAAGTCCAGAAGCATTAACGCTTTTCCGTTTCAGCTCTGCGTTTCTCTAAATTACAAGGCGTTTGAGTAAATTCGTGCGTCTTGTGATGAATGCCCAGGAAGGTGGAAAAGAACACCACTGAAATCAGGAATGTAGAAACCGATTGCCCATCGAAATACACGCAGAACAAACGCGCACGCACACATTCATAATAAACAAGCGCGTAAAAACCACACAATTAACGCATTCGCAACAGATGATTCGAGTCGAATGGTTTGCGTGCGCTCCGAATGTCGTGCCATTACGCACTCGAACGCGATTAATACGTCGATTCAACAAACAGACAGAAATGTTTCTTCGCTTCATATTCTTACCCATGGCACTGGTTCTGCTCCAGCTGAGTGTCCAGAAGGCGGTTCGCTCCAGAAATCCCTCTGCGCTTTTTGGCGATGCCGAAGTGCAACTAAATAAAAGCGTCGCGCAGTTGCTCGAGAGTCAGACCGACAAGCATAACTACCGCAAAAACGAGTTGTCGTGTCAGGTTACCGATTCCCACCGATATTAAATCGCGAGAGGACGCGAGCGTGACGGTTAAAGCGACAAAACAAAACGGAGCGAAGTTTGATCAGACGGTAAAAGGCATCACGATCCATACTGTAGCTGTGAAAGGACGCGGGGATGCTGGGATCCTCGGGACGCGCGCAGCTTCAGCACCGGTCAGTCTGAGGGACGTGTTGCATCCGCCGGCTACAGCCTTGCGCTGCGAGCGATTCAGGAGCGTCGCGGGTGGACGGCAGCGATCACGCGTCACGCGTCTGGGGGTGGCTGTGCTTTAATGACTGAAGATCTGCGCTGGCAGCTGATAGGCTGCAGGTTCTCAATTCAACTCCAAACAAGTGTTGATTCATCAAATATTTCTGTTGTTTACCTGCAGACAGTTTAAAGTGACTAAAGATGTAACCTATGTTTTCACATCTCGCTCTTTTATATTGGGCAAAATATCAATCATACATTTTCACGTGTATCACAATAGGCCTACTAATCACAAAATGGAGGCTAATTTAATTTGTATTCACAACTTTGATTTAAAAGTTGTCGTTGCGATTTTGTTCTGTCTTCTTAAAGGAAAAAAATGGCAATTTATTATGAAAAATGCTATAGGTATATATTAACACGTTTTTTTGTAATTATTTCATAGCAGAAGATACAGTTTTAGTCAATAAGAATCTGTTGGGTAAAATGTATTTACCCTCAGGCAAGCCAAAATGTAGATGAGTTTATAGATGAAAACACGTTTGGGGAAACTTAGCATTGCATCACTTGCTCTCCGCTGGATCCTCTGCAGTGAATGGGTGCCGTCAGAATGAGAATCCAAACAGCTGTTAAAAACATCACAACGATGCACGAATAATTCAACACCACTTAGTGCACCAGCTAATGCTTTGTGAAGCGAAAAGCTGTGTGTTTGCTCGATCTCGTGACCATATATATGTATTGGTCCCCTTGTGGTAAAAATTTATGTTGGCATGTATATGCTGCGCAATGTGTAGGATTCGAGTTGTGGGGTAGATGGGTATCATGTTTACGTGAAAACTTCATATCAAATGCACGTACAAGCTATATATAAGCCAAAGACCATTTCTGCGTATCAATGGGTGCCGCAAGTTTTTGTCTGGCGTACTATGTATAAGCATTTTCAGTCCGTAATTCATAATAACACTCCTGATTCTCCCTAGAAAGCAATATTACGGAGAGAGTAGTTGTATTAGCATTACAAAACTGCTACTCATTTTTTTACGCTCAGTCTTATTTTCTGAATATGATCATTGATCTTATAAGTTCTGATAAGGATACGCACTCTGCAACGTCCACCTGAAACCAACCAGCGAATGCAGTTTGGCCAGACCGTGACAAATTGATTATTTGAAACAAGAACAAGCTCTTAGATGCACTGCTTCGTTTCCCGACTACTTGTTTCAATAAAAAAAGATATCACTGCAAGAAAAAAGAAATTGTTTGCTAAACCATTTTCAACGGGTAGTTAAATGTCTGATCCCTCAATCGCCGAATCAGGCAGTGATACATCAAATATCAAAGAGGACACACTGATTGACATGTAAATGAGGTCTAATGATTTGATCTTACAGTTCCTTACATCTCTTCTGCTGCCGTCTGTAAAGCCGACAGAAGGCCATTATTAAGGTTTTATGTAAAGAGATGATATTGGCAGAATGAGATCTTGGCTCTTGAGCTATTTGTATCAGACCTTTAGGTCTTTATGATATTTTACTGAAAACTTGCAATAGTTGCGTGGACCACTTTACGATACTTTCATGGCGCATTTGTCACTTTTAAAGCTTGAGAGTTCGCCCCTGCCGCTTTTTTTTTTTTTTTTTTTTTTTTTTTTGAGTATGGAAAAGAGTCTTCTGCTTTTGAAAGTTTGGGTTCGGAACGAGGAGGTGTAAATGATGACAGATCTTACCTTCAGCGAAATCAGTCTGCGCAGAATAAACACCCATTTCTCATTGATTCCATGGAGGGCACTATAAATATCAGAAAGTTTTATGCGACAGTATGATTTGCCCTGCAGAACTTTAGGAAGGAAACCATCATTCATCGACGCTAAAGTGAAATCGCTTTGTAACGATTTGATGTGCCCTGAGGACTGTTTTGACTATTTAATGCTTCATTGAAATCACCCTTTGAATAAATTAAAGTTGTTGGCAGACAGTAGGCGATGCTCTCGTGATCTTTAATTGATGTCAAATGTAATTATGTTGTAATTCTCTCATCATCAGCCAAAGTCAGGAGTTGCTGTTGACTCACCAGCTAATCACAGATTAACAGCGCCATCATTTTGGACCGGCATCAGCTCTGATACACAGCTATATGTGCTTAAAGTGACGTTTAAAGGGCATATTAGCATGACTCACGTGATTACGGTGATGTCTTTGTCCCGGCTGAACAGGGGCGTTGTATATTTAATCCAGAACACTCATTCTCAGCCCCTCGTGTTTCTTCATTAAACATTGAATTACCTCTGTGCAGTCTCTGAGATAATGATGTTTATGATTAAATGTCGGTTGCATAACCTGTGAATTTACAGTATTATGTCCTCAGCTGTTAGATTTGAAGGATTGCTTGCTTTCTAATCGACCGTGAGAGGGGTTCTTTAAAGTTCAGGAAGAGCGTTGGGGAAAATTACATAATCATCATCATTAGTGCGCTGTTTGTTCGTTTTCTCTCGAGTTTGTGCGTTTGTCTGTTTTTTTGGTGGACTATTCCTTTTAACAATAAACCACGTATATAAAGGCGTATAAATATGTATTAATCAACATTTAGCAAATTTTAAATGGTCCCCACCGCACAGAGCTAGCGCAAGACGAGCATTAGTGGTTTAAAAAGCATATAAAATGTTCTTTATTTAATTTAGCAAAATCGCTTTTGCTAGATAAGACCCTTATTCCTCTGTTGGGATCATGTATGGTCCTTTGAAGCTGGACTGAAACGTCACTTTGGACCTTCAACCCTGCTGGTCCCCGTTAAAGTCCAGTAAATGGAATAAAAGCCTGGAATGGCTTCCTCAAAAGCTTTGAGTGAACCGATCCTTTAATATTTTCTCTTTCCCGGTCTTCCAATTGAACATTTTGTTATGTTATTGGGCAATATATTATTTCGCCAACTTTAGCGATTCTACTAACAGTGTGTAACTCTGAGAATTAGTTGACAAATTTGTAATGAATGTATTTACAAAGATACAAAATATAAATAAATTGTATGCTGTTACAATATTGACATATATTCTAAGTATGACTCGGGGCCTCCTTAAACGTAATTGCTCTTTTTTTTATGTCCTTTTTCATCAAGTTGTTTAAAAAAATAATAGCAAAACTGCGATTTGAGGAATAAATTACTGCATATCTTGTGTGAAGCTCGTACTTTTGCCGAGGGGTTGGTTTAAAGGCAAATGCCTTTGGATTTAAAGACTATTCTGTAATATATATATAGTGCATAAATAATTAATATTCTGGTAATAATTTATAATTGATTTATAATTGTTAACAAGGGCTGGAAATGAAAAGGTCGTTATGCTCAGGTGTGCATAATTAAGCAGGTTTACGGGTAATCGTGCCAAAAAAGATATTTAAATCACACTAGGAAAAAAAAAAAAAAACGCCCATGAAATATTCATGTTTCAGGATACTTTATCTCAGCAAAGTCCCAGAGAACCTGACATCTTGTCTTCTAGAGAATCCAGGTAGGTTGTAGTTCTGGAAAATGGAAACTAAAGGGCTCCTGGTGGTTTCACACATAATTCTTCATTAATTATTTGATATTTTATGGCCCGGGGCTTAGCCTAAGCCAGGATTAGGCCATAGTTCAATTGAAGTAATTTTTATAAAAATACCTCAGAAAAAAAGCATTACTGGTGTGCATCTTAAGACAAAATAAAGGCACTCACATGTTTTAAAAGCAGTCAGTGCAAGTTTTTTTCAGTTGAAATGGCTCAAATTAACATTTTAGTCTAGGACTAGTCTTAAGCCTTGTCTGTGAAAGCGAGATTTTTTATCTAAATGGATATTTAATTATTTTCTGTGTGAGTTAATTTCTCTCTCTCTCTCTCTATTTTTTGCATATTTTACCTGTAAAAGAAAACCTGCTTAATAATTATGCACACTTGAGTACAGTCCTTGTTAACATTTATGTGTCACTTATAAATTAACGGTAATTATTAATATTGAGGCAGTTTGGTAAAAATATGTTTGAGGAAAAATAAATAACCAGAATTTCAATAATTACGCACATACTGTAAATATATGCATGAAATAAATACTGAATAATATGCAGTGTTCGAGCGTTTAGTTTTTTCGTCCTAACCTCGCATTAAATGCACATGTATCACAAAATTAACAGTACACAATGCCTTGCTGCTGAATTCCCGAAGAATGCAATTTTTAAATGTCAAGGTGTGTGAAAAATACATCTCATATCAACAGCTCGAGCACACAGAGGTCTGTGTGCAGCTCCGTGGGCTCCCAGAGGATTCTTTAGGAAGGAAAAGTCAAAGTTTTTTTAGCACAACGGCGCTTCCTGAGTTTCAAAATGAAAACAGCATCAATATTTGGAATGCGGCTTAAAGGTTATAAAGCCAGAAGTGCCTAAAGATAGCTCGTTTTATTATTATTGAGTCACTGAAAATGTGCCACCGCACTTAAAGGGTTTTTAAGAATTTATCCGGTCGTTTATCATGAAGCATGGCATTTAGAAGCAGTCTTTTTGATATCAGTTTCTTCTCGGTGAAGTTTTGTCCAGCACCGTTTAAACAGCTAAGCTGCTTTCATGCAGTTTTTAGTCTTTATGGCTCTTTTGGTGTCCAAAGAAAAGGCAGAAAAGAGCTCCACCTATAACATGTTAAGCTGATATTGTAATCTAAAAGAGAGCACTCAGACTATAAGCTTTAACTTTTATCCTGGTGCTTCTGATCACATTAGCACTGGAAAATACAAGACTGAATTTCAAACTACTTGTCCTGGCTTATGCAAGACTGTCTGCTCTGACCTCTGGGTAATTACTTAAATGAGCTTAGTGCCAGTTAACCACTAAAAATCTGTTCGCTTGCATAATTACTGCTGTCAGTGCACGGTTTCTTAGGGTTTTATGGTTATACTTTTTTTTTTTGACAATGACTGACACTGAGAATTGATTCTAGAAGCATTTAGTTCTTATTACCTGTGGCGACAGACTTTATTCATGCACCCTTGGTATTTACTGGAGTGTTAACACGTCCAACTGTTTTCCCCCTGTTCGATAAACCACTTAAACATTGTTCAGCGTGTCTCTATAGAGTGAACATAAATTAATAATCTGTTGTGCCTTAAAAAGCTCTTGGATTCAGGAATGAGGTATCCTCGGAGAAAGGCATGGCATTTATACATACTTTATTCTGCTTTATCAAGCGTCTTCATGTCATAGTCTAAGGTTTTGTGTGTGTTTTATGCACATCTGCGTATAGGGCAGGGATGTGTGTGTGTATTGACCTTTTACCGTCAAAAACAATATTGTGAATGCTGACAGAATGCATGAAAGGTATCATGTGATCATTTCACTCGGTAATGGTGCTTTTTTTTTTGGGATTGACTTACAGATTTTTACAACTTTCAAAACTGTTTTTGTCAGCTGAACTTTTTTTTTCATTGCAGATTGCTGTTTCTTCAGATGAACAGTCGTTAAGTTGTTAAACTACAGTACAGTCCATTGAACACACTGTACTTCTATCCGTAACAGCCCCATTTTCAATCCTGTCAAAAACTGAATACGGTGCTGCCCTGACAGAAGTCTTCCTATCAGTGCTTTCTATGCCTTGATTTGATCTTTATGTTGTTGGTTAAAGTTAACGTGAATGACAGATGCTGAATCTGTCGCCAGCATATGGTGACCATAAGAGCCATTTTCCCAGGATGCATCCTGGCCAGGATTTCTATATTGCCTAAATATCTAGTTTTTGGCTTTGTTTGCGTATAGAACGATCAGTGTTTGACATCGGTTCCTTATGGTTTCAAAATGCTCACGAGGTACTTCGAATCAAAGCAATACACACTAGCAGAAACCGTACAGGAGTTTATCATTGTTTAAAGCAGGGATATTCAACTAAAATTGCTTATAAAATTGCTTTTCATATTTCAGAAAAATATGGATTATTATATTAATTTAAACAATCATTATCAATTATATTAGTTAAATATCATATAAATATGTTATTGTTTTAATTGTTTACATTTTTTATCATGCATAAAAAAATCATTGGTTAATTTTCACATTGGTCTGAACAAAAGCAGCAGACGGGTTTATTAAGTAGCAAATTCATTCTCTGTCAACAAGAGATTCCTCAGTAACAGCAGCACACAATAAATTATATTAGTATGATTATATTGCAATTCTTTTCTTACTCAATTCTTGTCCTCAAATTTATGACCTCCTGAAACCAAAATAAGTCTTTCTTGTACCATTTAAGACTTTTTATGTCCTTAATGCAACTAAAACATTTTAAGGACCCTTCAAATTTTTACAATTTTTAAGAAAGCCATGCTTTTCACTCACTGAAAGCTCTGTCTGCGCTCTCTGCTGTCTTCATTGCATGCATGCCTTTTGCCTTTTATCGAACTGAACAGCTTATGAAGTTATGGGGAAAAAATTAGCAGACATGAAGGCATAAGGACTTGTACAAAGTGCTAATGTGAAATAATTATGAAAGCAATGTACATTACTGTATTTTAGTTTTCCTTCTTGACAACTTAGCTGTGAAAAGACCTATGTGCAGTATATTTTCTTTACATTTTTTCATCAACTTAATGTTAAATGCATTAGTACCTGAATAGAAACTAGATGAATAAATGCTGTGCAAATATTGGGTCGCCCAAAAATTTTCTATGACTTTCTGTGCATCTGTGGAAAAAAAAATCCAAACAATTCACAAAGAATTTTCATTTTGTGTGGCATTTTTAGGCAACTTGTGCCACAGTAGCTCACTACAACTACAAGAGTGTGATTGACAGGTGATCTGACGAATCATAATGAAGTCAGAATTAGCCAGTTTGTCAGTAAAAAAAAACAAAACAAAAAAAAAAAAACAGATAGGAGAATAATGTCGGTGGAGTCAAAATTGAAACATTTTGTGTAATGACATATTTTTGCAGTCAAAACACACTAAATGTCTCATTCTATTTCCTCATCGTTCTGCAATGTATTTTTCACTGTGTGAGAACAAGTGTGTCGTAAAAGCACCATGGCTTGTCTGACATAGCAACAGTAACTGAGGGGGATGGGTTTTTGCGAAGGGTCAATTGTTTGAATAGTTTGTTTCTCGGCTAGACTTTATGAACAGACTTAAATCACTGCGTGAGCGTGCTCATGAGGTTGTTTCCCTAGTGCTAAAGCATGTTTAGAAAGTCTCTTCCAGCATAGACCGCAGGCATATTTTTATTTCACCGACTGTGAGCGCTTAAACTTCTCTGATTTGCCATAAAATGACCCACTGAGAGCACATAGCGAGCTTGCAAGATGGCGGAAAGAAATGCAGAAATGGAGAATGATATCATTGCAATGCTTCAAAACACCCCTCTTGGACTTTATGAATGCTGCTGGAGGAATTAGCTTTCGCTGCGTCCAGTTAATCAGAGCGAGCGCTCTCTGTCAGGTCTCATCTGAAAGTAATTAAGAAATGGTTCAGAAGGCAGGAGAGCCGCCGGGCCGCCGCTGCAGGAAAAGAGGGAAGAAGAGGGCCACGAGTCTGGAACGAGCGTGAGATGAGAAAGCTTTTAGTTCCTGGCAGGCATGAGGCGAGAGAGAGAGAATAGAACCTCAGGAATGAGTCTTTTGGATCGATGGAGGACCTCATGTGGCACTTGTGAGCGTTTTGCAAGTTTTTCTCCCGTGGTTTGCTTTGAAAGGACAAGAATCAGAGACGCCCTGTTCCGAATTTGCTTTTGTTCTCGTTTGCAGTTCGCATCATGAAACCCTTAAAACATTTACCTAATCGATAGTCTCTTGCGTGGCAGTGAATGGGAAACACTGGTCAGAAAATGACAATATGCAATTTATCAGCCAGACAGCCCTCTGACTGTGTAATGGGCCGAGCTTTTTTTGAAATGAACTAGCTTTTGTCCCAAAGTGGCAGAAAGTCATGGCAAACCTATGAACTCTAATCAACCTCTATTGAAGTCAAATTGTTTGTACTGCAATTTTAAGTTATTTGGAATTACAATACAATACGTTTCTAATGGCGTGATAAACGTGCTTTAAATGTTCCTCGGTTGATTTATTTAGTCCGTGTGAGACTGGAGACCTTCATGCCAACATTCGTGACGTTTTCTTCCAATTATGACCACACCGCCATGTTATACGGCACTGATGTGGAATAAATCCATGTAAATGTATATAAATAACAATTTCAATTCAACTGAATAAACTCTGAAATGCCGAACTATGTAAATGAGAAGAAAACGTCGTATTTCTCACTTCAGACAGCGCTCTGGGCTCAGTCCCAAAGGAAAGACATATTGCTTAGTTTATTGTGACACCTTAAGCATATTGTGCTGTCACAGAAAATAAATAATTTGTTCCGCTGTCCTCTTGAAAAAAGACTAAGAAAAAGAAAAAACTGCTCAAAGTGGAAGACATTCAAACCATTCACCCAAAAGGAAAATTTTATTGCTTGGGGGTTGCTCTTGCATAACTCAGGAGATGTAATTGAGTTCTCTGTTTTGTAAAATGCCATTTCCCAAGAGTCTTTAAGAAAAATAAAAGTAGACTCTTTTTGATTCACGTACAGAGTGTGGTGCTGTAGAATTAATGTGGATATTGTAGCTCATTTCATACATCATTTGGCCTCGGAAAAATAGAGATCTCTGATTTTTGATTGCAGACTTTGGTATACTGACAAATTTGATCATAGTTAAACATATTTACACACACACACACACACATATATACATATATATATATATATATATATATATATATATATATATATATATATATATATATATATATATATATATATATATATATTCTATACACACACATATATACATATATAATTATATATATATAATTATATAATTATTATTATTTTTTCAAAATAACTTATTATATAGAGTCCAAATGTTTCATTTCTGTTATATACTGGAAAAAACTAGAATTTTGAAAAGTCCTTGTCTCTTTGGTTGTTTATTTAAAGCACATATTCAACATCCCTAATTCTACTCAACACTTTAACTGAACATCTACAGTTTATTAAAAGTCACACTTGAAGTATTTTTTGTGATTTGATTTAAAGAATAGCTTTGAGTTAGTTTGCTTGGTTGTATTATTGTAGCATTGCAACATTACTATTGCATTTTAGAATGTAATCCCATCATAAAACCCAGTTTGTCTCGAGGCATTCAACTATTTTGCACAAGTTTAAAGTTTTGTAACTCATCTGTAAAAAACACACATCAAACAGGTTTCTCAAATGTAGAGGAGAATGTCGTCTAAGTCCATCAGTACTGTGACATTGTTCTTTCCCCCTCAGGTTTTTCTCTTAATCTCAAATGGAAGTCTGTCAGTCCCACTTCAACCTTGAAATGCACCTTATTCAAAGTCTTTCTTTCACCATCTCATACCTCGAACTCTCAGTACTGACTCATCGACCACTCCACATCTCATCATATACCTCTCTTGACTCATCCCCGTACCTAATATAACTTTAATATTACATTGAGACGTTCCATTTTAACAAAGTGTTTTTATGACTTAAATGATGTCTTCTGTGGTCTAGTTTTGAAGAGTGAAAGGTTATGTTAGTTCAAACACTTGCATCCACCATGCTAGGTGTCGTTTTAAAGTTGGTAAGTTGCCTAGACTCGATTCAGCACATTGCTGCTTGGTTGCTAGGGTGTTCTTGTTGGTTGCTAGGTCATCTCAAGTGTGCATTATATTCAAATCTCTAGATATGACTAGTGTTTCTCCTGTAAATGCATGCTGTTTTATTATCCATCAGGTGAAGGTGCATATCTGATTGCCGAGAAAATAATAACATGCATCTTTATTATAAGCTGCATGAGACATATTTTATTTCTGTGGCACAAATGATGTAGGATGAGCTGGAGATTTAATGCTGAAGGTTAGTGGTTTAGATCAAACTTTTATTGTAAACCAATATATCAATTACATTGTTTGGCCTTTTTATTCATGTATTGGCAAGAAAAAGAAAAATATGGATACAATAAGCCAGAACACATAAACCCTAAACCATAAACAGCTTAAATACATTCATAACATTGGTTTACTGGGAAAAACCACAAACTTTCAAAGCGCTGAGGTTTTCAGTTGAGCAACAGTAGCAATAAAAAAAATCAAGAATGTTAATTTTCACTTAATTCATGGGATTTATTTGAAAAAAAAATTATATTATGTAAAACACAATACTGGCATCTAATAGTTTAATGAAGAATCTTAGAGTATATTTAAACCTGGAACCAAACCAAAAAAATAAAGATTTTATTTTGTAGCTATTAAAGGTTTAGTTCACCCCAAAATTAAAATTTTATCACTAAAATGCAATTCCAAACCTGTAAGACCTTCATTCATTTTTAGAACACAAATGAGGATATTTCTGATGGAATCTGACAGCTCTCTGACCCTCAACGCAACTGTAATGCTCCCAGGTCCAGAAACATCTCTATATGCCCTTACTACTGTAATCAGTGGCTGAACTTCAATTTTGCAAAGCTACAAGAATTTCTTTTTGTGTGCAAAGAAAACAATTAACGCACAATGCATTACCGTAAATGTAAACATGACTACGTTCATGTGCGGGCTTTCTCTCTCAGAACACACACAACACTGATTACCTTGATCGTCTTCTTGGGTACTTTGTTTTCTTTCCGCACACAAAAAGTATCTTTATAAAATTGCAAAATTGAAGTTGAGTCACTGATGTCATAGATTGTCTTCTTAAAAGGTACTTAGAGGTACATAGACGCATAATTTTGGTAGTAAAAGTACTAATATGCACACTTTAGGGGTAAATAAGAACATTTTTGAAAGGATACCGCTCATGTGTCAGCACTTGTACCTTTTTGCCACAAATCTGGAAGTAAACCTGTAACTTCTGTAAGGGTCCCCCTTTTCCTGTAGTATGGAATCCAGAGGCCCTGGTCGAAGATCAATGTGTGTTCGGTCTTTTCTTTGCGTCTCCTCAAAAATCACTAATATTTATTTGGTTTATTGGGTTTCCAATTATAGTACTGACCTTATACACAATTTTATCTGACTCCAATCTTTCGTGATTTTATTTATATTTATTAAAAGGTAAATGCTGATCCCTCTAGTGATTAAATTTGAATCATTAGTTAACTGTAATACTTCCTAGTTTCGACTTATCGTTCGTTAGGAGTCTGGGTCGCTTAGAGACCTTGTTTGGCCAGAACAGACTCACGACACATCTGGGCTAGTCCAGGTCTTAGTCAGAGGGTACCCCGCAGATCGCTCACCTTAATGCAGCCATCTCCTCGATAGACTCAAAAAGAGTCATTTTTTATGCGTTCCCTAAGTAATAGCATGCTAAGCCAGTTTGGTGGCCAGAAGTCAAGATCTCAAGACGGCTCCATCCATCGATCGTTGATCTGACTCACCCTAGCACGCCAACAATGTGGAAAACCTCAGAAGTCACTAACCTACTAGAATAATGATATTATAAGTTAACCAAGATTAACGTTTATTTTGCCAGGCAAGAATAGGTTCCAAATTGGTATAATTTATAGACATTTGCACAACTGATCAGCAGTACAGAAATAACACAAAACAAAATAAAACAAACTTAAAAGGTCAGTATACCTGGTCTTTAAAAAGTACATAGTGTAGTGATGAGGACATACACCACACTATGGGCCGATCCGGCTACAGAATCGCGCCCTGTTGTGTTTTGTCACTTTCCTTATATACTCAGACCAGACAAAGACATACCAAATGTAGTTATAAAAACCTTTTGGTGTTTAGGTTCCCGTGCTCCAGAGTCACACCTGGTGGAACACGTTCAGAGACCCAAAAGGAGGACACACCTCCTTCTCAGCAGAACACAGTTCTACCAAGTTCTTAATCGTTTCCATAATATAAGTGATTACTGTGAAATTGAGACCAATTTACCAATCGCACTGAGACCTTTCAAATGAGACCAAACATGAAGAACAGTAGGTTCACAAGACACATGACATATAATGCCTTATTCCTAAGGAACTTTAAACCAAGTCTTTTGGGCAGAAGGAGGGGAAGCAGGAAGAGCAGAGGTGAAGAGGGTGTCATAAACACAACAGAGGGGGTGGGGTGTTTACTCTCTTTTTGAAGTCCTTTTGTTCCTTTGGATATCCCTTCTCAGATCAGTCTTAATGCATATACAGGTTTTGATTCACCTCCTTACACTTCACTGGGATAAATTATCTTTTTACAGCTTGCGTGGGTCTATACTTAGTTGAGGTTGAAAATGGCAAAACGTAATCAGAAGGACGTGGGATTTGCTAACATTGCTGCGAACGTCTCTGTCAATATGCATAAAATGAACCACAGGTTCATTATTGCGTTCACAGCGATTCTAGCATTTCTGAAACATGCCCTTGTGTTGTGGTACCACTTGTCGCTTTCAGGTAGAGGTGAACCTTTTGAAAACATCATGCAGATATTGTGAAATGAGTGGATGACAGCCTCACTTGATCAATGATGTGTCCTTTATGAGTGTTGAGATGAAAGGTACAATAATACTCCGGCGTATTTGTTTGTGTGGCTCGTACCAATGAGTATGTTCTGTTCTAGCGTGCGGCTCTTGCTATTGTGTTCATAATTTGAAATATGACTACAAAACAATAGCACATCCCATCGACGGCATGCCAAGTGCAACTAAAATGCTTTTTTCTGATTTCTGAACTGCCCTGAAATGACTGTTTGACAGTGACTTTCGAATCCTCTTCATCTATTTGCCGTCTTTTATTTAGTTTGATGAATTGAAGCAGAGCTCTCCTCACATTGAAGAAGCTATGCTCAAGGACACGTATCCGCCGCCAGCTAACGCTAACGGTCAATAAAATGTGAAAGCCAGCTCTCTGAAAATAAGCATGTTTAAAGGTGATGTGTGTCACATTTTCAATTTTTTCCCCATGTATTGTTTAAGAGTGTAAACACTCTGACTTCCGCAGCCACATCTAGAGACCAGACAGCATGCGTTTCACCTAGCAACCACCCAGAACACCCTAGCAACGCATTGGCATCTTCGTTGTCAGTTTTACATGGGCAAACACCACTCAAGTCTCTTCAGGGTTGTTAGATTTCGTTTGATGCCGCCTGTGGCACAGAAATTGCACTCTTCACCTTCAGCAATAGAGTTCATCACATTGATGGATTGAATCCAGTGCAGTTCTCTTGTTTTTCCTGTTTTGATGTTACCATCGGGAGCAACATGTCAGACTTCTTTAGAAAGTGCATGTGTAGATCTCAAGGCTTTTCACAGTTCTGTTGTATTTGCGGCTCTTCGACGGCTTGCTGCCGCCCACTCGCCCACATATGAGACGTTCGCTTTCTCCCGCTCCCTCAAAATCTCCACTGAAAGCAAATAACGGCTCAAGAAGTTCAGAAATTGGAGGTATGGGAATTGAACTCAAACCTGTAATGCCTTTGTGGACTTACTTTGGTTATTATTTTCCAGGTTAGATGTTCGTCTAGCGGTTTCATCTTGACTCTGTCGTTTTGACCTTTAAGAGAAGGTTAATGCACGTGGTGCTCTGCGTCTTTGTAAGTAATACCACATCATCATGCGTCGCGGTCTCTCGGACATGTGTTATGTGTTTCTCGTGGATTTATGAACAGCTTTTTTTCATGGAGTTATACATAAGACGACAGCGCACTGGATCGTGGCATTATCCCGCAGATTGCAATGTGATTTTCACTGTTGTGTATCAGTGGATATCTACAGTGTTAATGTAAGCCTTGGTGAGGCGATAACCCACAAAAGATTTTCAGACTGGGGCTAAGACGTCACTAATGAATGGCCTATAGTGCTGTGTTGCAAAAAGAAAGAAAGAAAGAAAGAAATAAAACAACAAAACTAACAAACATAAAAACAAACACACGTTACGTAACACTTTATTAAAGCCTTTATGCATGATGAATAATACAAAATGTGAGTTGTAATACAGTCACATTTAATGTTGTAATAGATTTAAAATCCATAGTGTATAATTTATTAACTGTGGTTAAAATTATTCATGAGATTGTAGAGCCTTAAAGTAAAGTGTCTGGTTGTTAAAATATTTAGAATATTTAATTTTTTTTAAATAGTAATGTTTTGTCTTTTATTAAATAATTACGATAATGCATGTGAATAAAACTTTTTATTTATTTGTACATAACAACTTTTATATTTGTAATATTGCATATTTAAAGAGGTAATTGTTGGATAATTAACAACAACAACTTTCAGTTAAAAATAAAATAATTTATGAATTTGTTATCAATTTTATTTCTTAATACTAATAAGGATTGTGTACACAGCTTGAGCTCCAGTTATCTTTTAGATTGAGCCACCACATCCTACCTCTGCATCATCGTGACATACTGTAGTGTACTTTACTTTATGAAAACACTGGCCTAAATTCAAGAAAGTAGCGTGTAGCCATCTAGAAGGGTCCCGAAGCAGCTAACTACACCTCTGAAAGGTCAGGTAATGAATTAATGATAAAGCTGAGCTGAAGGAGCAGGACTGGTTGTACGGTCACACTGCACAAGCACTGCTAAAATGATGCTATAAAGCAGAATAGTTTGAGAGTTTGGCCATTTGCACACAGTTACTGAGCTTTGAAATTTTCCTCGTAAATCCACAGGCGGAGGGAGGCCGGTGTTTTAATTTTGAGTCTCAATAGGAGCTGTGCCCTGTGGCATCGCTTAAGCCTTCTATGGGTGGCACAACGTGCCAGAAATTCCCAATCATGCCAGAGTCAGGGAGATTAATGAAGTGGCGTTGTCTTTTAAAGGGTCATGTCATGCATTTCTTCACTTTTGCTGTTTTCAAGGTTGTTTTCAGGTTGTTTTTTTATGTGCCAAAAACAAAAAAGGCCTGCAAAAATGTTTTCTTTGCATGTAAAATGAAATGCTTGACAACAGTCAGCACTGAAATATGTTCTAATTTCACTTAATTAGTGCTGTGTATATTCTTAAAGGTGTAAATGATGTTGGTACATATATATTTTGACATGCATTAATAACTTTTATTGGTCAGTACAGATATTCTCATGGTTAGTCATATACAGTTGCACTCAATTGCAATGTCATAACAATTGCACTCATGGCATCCCGAATTCAGTTCCCATCTCTCCACTGTCCTGTCTCAATAATAAAAGAATAAATAAAAGCCAAAAAAAAACCCCAAAACTTTGAATTTGGCTTGGTGTCACACGATACATTGAATGCATGTATCTTAACACAAAAAAAAAAAAACATCACACCTGATATACAAACAAACATGCATTCAACTACCTAACTTACCACAGTAACTTACTAAGGTCTTACCACTCCCAGTCGTATTCCTTAGGTATTTTAATTTTAAAAAAGTTTTACTATGCTTACCAAGGCTGCATTTATTTGATCATCATCCAAAAATACAGTAAAATATTGTAAAATATTTTAGCAATTTCAGAGAACTCTTTGAATATATATTAAAATGTAATTTATTCCAGTGATGGAAGGCTGAATGGTCAGCATCATTACCCCAGTCTTCAGTGATCCTCCAGAAATAATTCTAATGTACTGATATGCTGATCAAGAAACCTTATCATGATCAGTGTTAAAAACAGCTTTGGTCTTGGCCTTTTCTCCAAAGTAAATTAGGATGTGGTCAAGAACCAACTCCTTGCTGAAGAAAAAAAAAACAACTCACTGACACAGTCTTTTGAACAATAGTGTAATTCCAAAACCATAAGGGTGGAAATAGCAACTGGATGCAATCCAGAGTACATTAGAGTCCAAATTGGATCACTATTAACAAAATGTGCTCAAAAAGACAGAGAGGGGACAAGATGCCAAAAGCTGTTTTTGCAGCTTAATGCTTTTTAATAAATGCTCTTTATGGACCGGGGTGAAAGTTTTGATGCGTTATGTTCATAAAACCAAAAACTTTTATCTCAAAAAACGAGAGAAAATCTGGTTCTACATGATGTGACCTCATTAACAGTCTCCAGTAAATGTAGACAGTAAAACGCACCATCTTTGCGTGTGCAGTTCTTGTGTGTGAGTATCTGAGCAGAATCTGGGCCGTATCGGAGCCCTTCTGCATGCTGATGTAATGAATAGATGCGTTTGTTAGCCAATGTGAACAAGCTCAGTGTTTCTCCTCGTACCCAGAGTCTCTCACAGGCGGTGTATTTTCACATTCAGTGCATGGCTGTAAAACCCATTATAGAAGCTGCAGAATGATTTACTTTCTGATCAGAGAAACCTTTTAAAGTTTAAACGAACTGAAGTAAACAGGTATACCGTTGATGGTTCTTTTATTTTCTCAAATGTGCAAAATCAGTAATGTTGCGCCGATGCATTACACAAGACGCCGTAAATGTTAAAGAATAATCCAGATAATCTAAGAGCAAGTGATGTCTGTCTGTACAGAAGGTGCCAGCATGATGCAGTGCAAGTGTTTTTGTTTTTATCACGTTGCTGTAGTTGCTAGGGTGATGCTAGGTGGTTACTTACTGGACTAGATTTCTGCTGTTCTGGTCCCCAACATCATTAAGTCACTTATACAGAACAACTGAAAAACAGAAAATCGTAGACAATGATGACTTGTTTGACTTGCATCACCCTTAATTCTATTTACAAACCTTAATTCTAAAACCTTTTCCATCCCCATTTTAACCCTAAGCAATCACCCCAGCAACACCCTAGCAACTGCAACATTCTAAAAACCTTAATTCTAAAACATATAGCAAAACCCTGGCAATCACCCACAATATCATAAGAACTGCATAACAACATTCTAAAATCCTTAATTCTAAAATCTTATATACCCCCATAGCAACACCCTAGCAACCACCCACAACACCTTAAAAGCATTCTAAAGAACCACAGCAACAACATAGAAATCCCACGACAATCACCCACAAAACCCTAAAATTGCATAGCCTTAGTAAGCACATAGCAACACCCTGGCAACTGCTCAGCAACATTCTAAAATCCTTAAAGCCACTTATACTGTACTTATTCTAGCAGCAGATGTAAATCCACACTAGAAGAAAAAAGAGGAACACAGAGAAACATTAAAAGGTACTGGTAATTTTAAACATCTGTGGAAATGATACAATGTGAAAAACATGCAGTACATTGGAACCTAAATGTTTTTAAAACAATTGTGCTTAAAATGAAATCCACTTCATGTTTAAGGGGAAACAATGAGACATGTTTTTAGGATCCTTTTAAGGAACAGACAGTTCAAAATGACCTTACAACATTATATATGCCGTTATTGTTACTTTTGATTAGCTGAATGCTGAATAAAGTCATCATCTTATTGACCTCAAAACTTATGGTGTAATTAAAAAATTGTAAAGGTTGAAATTGCAAAAAATATATGTCATATTTTGGATGGCTTAGATCAGAATCAGATGAACATTTCCTATGATTTCAGCAGAAATTAGTTTATGTTCAAGCAGATGGTTGACACAATGCAATTTTTTTATGCACTGCTAAATGCTTTCAACTATTTTTTAGCTGTGGAAGATGTTAGAGTTGTAGTAAACTGCCATAAGTCCAACTTTGCATTTTTTTGCGCAGAATAGCTGTGCTTACCTGTGCTTGTGTACTGTGGGTGGCTGCTGCAGCAATGCTTACATACCTGCTTCTGAGAGCTTTTTAGTGTGTTGCTATGCAGTTGCTAGGGTGGTCTGGAGGTTGCTCATTAGCTGAAGTCAAAGTCCATTCTCAGGTCTATGTGATATTCTGTTCTCCATATATATAGCTCAGGTCCCTCCTTCAATCTAAATCTGTGGGGTTTTAATACTGGCATGTCCGTTCTTGATTACTCATGCAAGTACTTATTTCATTTCCAAGAAAAGCCTCGTTCCCTTGTGTTGTAAGCTGTAGATCATATTCTAAATGAATTTCACTGAAGGATGATGCCATCCAACACACTGGGGTGTTTAATGAGAAATTATGAATTGATATAGAGTGATTCACTGATTAGCTGAGCTTAAAGTCTTTAGAAGAAGATGAATCAGAAGATGAAAATAGCATTGGTCATGTGATTAAAAAAATATTGTCAGCTCGTTTTCTCTCTTTATTTTATTTTTTTTTGCTTTACACATACAGTATGGCCTTCATTCCATTTATCTGAAATGTATAAAATATCTGGAGACAAAAGTTATTTATTTATTTATTATATTTTACACTTACACTTTATAGTAACACTCTAAAAACCACCCAAAACCATAACAACTGCATATCAACATTCTAAAATTCTTAATTCTAAAAAGCATAACAATGCCTTGGCAACCACCCACAATGACCTAACAACTGCACAGCAAGATTCTAAAGTCCTTCCTTCTAAAATACTTCAGCAACCACATATAAAACTGCATAGCAACACCCTGGCAATCGCCCACAATGACCTAATAACTGCATAGCAACATACTAAAGTATTTCATTGTAAAATACCTTAGGAAACGAACACAAAGCAACATTACTAGCAACCAACAACAACACCCTAAAGCTCCATAATAACATTCTAAAATCTTTCATTCTAAAAACTGCATAGCAACACCTTGGCAATCACCCACAATGACCTAACAACTGTATAGCAACATTCTAAAGTCCTTCATTCTAAAATACCTTTGCAAACAAACACAAAGCAACATCCTAGCAATCAACATCAACACCCTAAAGCTCCATAATAACATTCTAAAATCTTTATTTCTAAAAACTGCATAGCAACACCTTGGCAATCACCCACAATAACCTAACAACTGTATAGCAACATTCTAAAGTCCTTCATTCTAAAATACCTTTGCAAACAAACACAAAGCAACATCCTAGCAATCAACATCAACACCCTAAAGCTCCATAATAACATTCTAAAATCTTTATTTCTAAAAACTGCATAGCAACACCCTAGCAACCCACCACAATGCTCTAACAACTGCACAGCAACATTCTAAAGTCCTTAATTCACTGGGTCCGTTGCTTGCAGCAGAAGCGCCAATGCAGGCACTGGCCAATCAGATCGTCTTATGTAAAATGACCTAGCCAGTTACGTTCACGCAACACCAGAAATTAACGTGATTAGCTGTTACCACTTAACAGTCGAGTCAGCACCAAGCTTCAGAAACGGCGTCCATTATGTGTTAACGCTGACGCCTCGTGTGAATGGGTTGTAGCCAGCGAGTTCACCCAAAGTCTAGCATACTCTTTATAATGAATAAAATTAGTAAATGCCAATCCCATCGATCTCTCATTATTACACTGATCTGAACTGCGCTCGACTATATTTAGGCATTGTTTTAGAAACCTTAAATTGAAAAGCCCTCTTTTGTGATTTAGAGCTCATACATTCGCCTCTCGGCACCTCGTTTTTCATGTCAGGGAGATCATCATTGTGGCTTGAATAATATTCAGATTATGGAGCTTGAGCTTGACCATGAGCTCTCCCCTCCGGCTGGAGTTCTGCTGAGCAGCCTGGTTTTGATAAGTCAGCTCCATAAAGTTTCCTTCCTCCAGGTAAAGTCCACGTACAGGATGGAACTTGGATTTTGGAATCCTGGAAAAACAAAATGAATTGGGAAAATAATTCGGTTTGGGACAATTACTATTTTATAAAGAAGGTTGTGCAAATTTCTTTGGTTTTCTGTTTGTTTGACTCTGTAGACAATTATGTAGCATGAACAGAACTGTCGGTCATAATTTCTCTTCTGGGTGGAATTTAGACTTTTAAATCATATGTTTGTAAATAATACAGCAGCGTTATTCGTTGTGATAGATTGTGCTGTTGGAATGCATTGCCAAACATGATGTATAACCCCATTACAAGACTCAGCCTGCATCAAACATCTTTACAGACACAAACATGGAATATTCCAATAGCAAGGTTTCACTTGTTGAGCGTGTTTGTTAGATTTGAATAGCATGAATAATTTATTTCAGTGTCATAGTGGGAATGAAAAATGTGAAGCTCGGATCTCTGACCAACAGGGAGCCGGAACCATTTGTGTGCTTTTATCCTCAACGTAAAGTCACATCTAATGTTTTTCAAGCTTGATACATATTTCATTCCTTTGATATTAAATAGATACAACTCACTGTGGGATGTATAATTAGGAGTACACTGGGTATTAAGTGCATGCATGTCCTGATTTAAAATGCAATCTGACAACAGTCTCCTCTTTGATTTCAGGATCTAACATCCATGTATCGCGTCTGTGGCATGCTGTCAATGGCCAAGGCAAAGCAAGCTCAAGCCAGAAAATTCCACCCACAGGAATTATGTCAGTAATCCATGCGCAAAGCGTAGAAAAATATACTCACCTTAAATGGACTGTTCTAAACAAATAAATAAAAAAAAATTAAATAAATACAAATCTAAGAGTAAAAACAAACAATGTATAGTGTTCATGCTGTAAACTATATAAAATATTTTTATATAATTCGTGTATATGTGATGCATTCAATTTTATACTGAAATATATTTTAGATTAAATAGGCTATGTGTTGCATTTATTAATTTATTCATATATATGCATTCATTCATTCAATTTGTTTTTTAAAGTTTTGCAAACATTACAGTTTCTGTGCGAGTTAATATTAATAATTATAATTTGGAAATGAAGCCGATCAAACATACTCAAGTGCTAAAATATCATTTCAAGATATTTCGATGTTACTTGCATGATTTTGTGATTGTTTGTGAAACTCACTAGACTTGCCAGTGAAAACTGGTACAAAGTAAATCAAAGTAAAATTACTTTGCCGCTTGTAGCATACAATACAGAATGCAATGACATATGATTTTAAAAAAAATAACCGCAGTGTTTCTTCTAACATTGTTTTTCTGATGTACACTGCTCTAAATGCGTATTGTCCCCTCGAGAAGGTCTTTCCAAGTGTGCTGCTTTGTATGAGCTATAAAGCTCAGAGAGGATCCTTGAGATGCTTTACAAGGCTTCGAGGCGCATTTGCAGAGCACAGAGCGCAAATATAAAAATAAATAACGTACTGATTAAAAAGAGGTCGTGACTTATTGAGAATCCATCAATTCTGGATTTTATTATCCTGTAAATGCTTGTTTTAGTATCGTAATACAACTCTACATAACTGTAGCTTTAAAACGCAACCGATCATAGCAAACAATTCATAATTCATTTAATAATTCTCTTTAATTATTACCAGCCTTTACATTTAAATAATTTATCCTTTAAAAGAGACGATTGCTTTAGCTCAAGAATGAAGTACATACAGCTATAATACAGTTAAAGAGACCAAAAAAAATATCTTTGCAATTTCTGTGAGGCTAGACGTGTGTCTTGAGGATAAATTAAAATAAATAAATGAATAAATAAAAATTATATTTTCTACAAAGAGAGACTGAAGGCACATCTAGAGGCCAGAATACAGTTTTGCACATTAGTTTACACACAAGTAAATCAAGCAATATTGTATTTTTTGCAGTCATGCCGATAAAACAATTTTGAATCGAAATCTAGTTCTTCTTCAGTTACGTTCAAATTAAGGACAATATAAGACACCTGTAAATGTTTTGTAGGATACATTCATCATCTCTGCTATATTTTACTGGCAAAAACCTCTTCTTGCTGTCAGTTTAGCTGATGTCAGCACCTTTCCTCAACACTTAAAATAACTTTCAGCCAAGGCACTTTCACCACAATCCAAGAGTCATAATGTAAACGAACAACTGACTTCTCAGGACAAACAACTCTCATAAAACATAACGACATTCATTGATCATCCAAGTAACAACATTATTTTGTCTTGTTCACCCTGTTGGAAAAAAATAAAAAGAGGGCATATGCTGTTTGGGTATGTTTTAAAGCATGGCTGCTGGTCATGAGCCGGTTTTAGTCTACACTGTCTCACGACCAATTTGTATGTATTTTATGATGTAAAATACGCAAGATTTAGCAAAATGTAGCAATTTAGCACGATTTAGAAGAGTTTGTACAAATTAGCCATATTATAAAATATGTATGAATTGCCATGAAATCGGGCTGCTTTAGCTGGTCCTTAGCTAGTCATGAATTGGTTTAAGTTTTTCCGTAGCTAGTAATGTGTTGATCCTAAGCTGGTCATAAGCAACTAGCTCCTGCTCAGGACTAGCTTAGTAACAGCACATGACCAGCTTAAACCTGTAAACCTATGTGCCACACAAGATGTTAAGGGTAAAATAGCCTGGCAGCTGAAAAGCAGCACACCAAAAACACTCAACGTTTTGGAATCATATTTGCACATTTAAGCATAATTTGCTATTTCTTCAAAAACTGATTCTCCTTTGATTATTTAAATTTAAAATTTAAATTCATGACAATATTAGACACCTGAATTCATCATATTTTACAGCCCCCAAACTGTTCTTGCTATCAGTTTAGCATCTAAAATAACTTTGACCAAGACCTTTCACGACAGTCAAAGAGATACGATGGGAACATGCAAAGTTAACTTCTCATGACAAACAACTATAACAAATCAGTACTAAATAAAAATGTCAGTTTTTAATGATCATTTTGGATATTCTCCAAGGGGTGTGTAAACTTATGAGCGAAACTGCAAAAAAACTAAGTGGCACTTTAAAAATGCTCAGAACGCCCTATTATTGCTTTTGCACGGTTAAGCAGCATTTACATTTTCTTTAATAAAAATTCAAATCTAGTACTCCTTCAAACGTGAACCATGTTCATGTTTAAGACAATATTAGACACCTGATCCTGTTTTAGAAGACAGATACATCATCTCTGCACTCTAAGAAAAGTCTGTAAAAATACAGCCCCAGGGTTGTTATGCATTTAAAATTCTATACTGAAAAGGTGTTTTACTCATATTTTGATGTGTTGTAGACTATTGTGTTTAAGTGTAGAATTAAATATCCTTAATTTGATCCGTTTTAATGTTTTCAGTGTCTAATTTACGCATGTGAAGATGTACAAAATCATACAACCAACCCACGTTCAAAGCAAAAACCCAACTTGTGATTTAGCATTGACGGATATGTCTGTAAATTCAAAGCAAGACGTACTGGCAAAATTTCTGTTTCCCTATAGATTGTTTTCTTGCAGTGTGGCGAATTTTACGGGCCCCAAACTCTAGCTGTCAACGCCTAAAATAACTTCAGCCAAGACAGTTTTACCGCACATCTCCACACATCCAAGAGTCACGATGTAAACACGCAAAGACAACGGACTGCACTGTACCACGCTGTTATTTATATAAGGAGTGGGGGGTTCCGTCATTTCGTTCAAGTCATGTAAATTAGGTGTAACATCGGCCATCTCTTGAGTCATCACTTTGGAGTCGGTGAGATAATCGTGTTGTGTGTGTGTGTGTGTGTGTGTGAGAGAGAGAGAAAGCCCTTTCCGCTAATGCTAATTTAAGGTCCCGAAACAGTGACAGGCTTGTTGTTCATTATTCCACACGCCTGCCTGGCTGTGTTCACCGAGGCACATGGGGCAGAAGCGGTGCCAATCGAGACAGCTCAGCTCAGCGCGAAGCAGCGGGCGGCGTCAGGCTGGCGTGTCGAAGCAGAGTGACTCATGTTTCTCGTGCGCTGCTTTCCGCGTGCCTGTTACCTGTGGCTCGCATCCGCAAGACTGATGGCTTTTCTGACCCGTTGAGTGGCAATTCTCATCAACGACTCCATGTTGTACAAGGCTGTCAGCAAGGGCCGAGAGATAATAGGGTAGGAAGGTCATTTCGGGTGGCCGTAAACATTCACTGCCCAATCACGTTTGACCGCGCGCTCGTAATGACGCCCATATTTCACCGGTGTCAGGTGCTGGCATTTATCAGGGCGATGATTGCAAGCCTTCACCTTCTTTCCTTCTGCATTCAGTGACTTTAGTCGGTGAGAAATAAATATACAGTATGCTGCATGAAACCGCAATCAATGCTCAAATTCGATACAGTCGACGCTGTTCAGTTTTAAACTATCGTGACAGAGAAATTGATGTTGACGGCGGTGATTTCTCCACTCGGCTGTATTAGAGAAGTGGGGACGGGAACCCCACTGTTTCTTACAAACTTAGATTAAGGTGTCAAGGAAAAGGATAAAACTGATTGCCGTTATATAAATGCATGGCTCAGTCCACCTTGGTTTTCAGTCGCTATTGAAATGTTTGGTCGCTTACTTACACTGCAAGAGCTTCTGAATGCAAACAATTTATAGAAAAACGACTACCCACATCATTACTTTATGAATAAGTTAGCTTTAAGTGCTGGGGTTGAAGTTAAACCTCATGCATTTGTTCCATTTGCCATGTCTTTTTGCATGAAGTCTTTTTGCTTCAAGTGTAATATATGTGCATATATTCAATTTCCATACATGAAATGTAATGCCATATGAAGTAAAACATGAAGGCTATTAGAAATGGAATGCGGTGGGTATATGTTATACCATATAAAACATAATCATACGCTGTATCTATTATCAACATACGTTATTAACATGCATGCATCTTTCATTTGTGTTATAAATTCATTTCTCTCTACACAATGTACAGCACGTATGGAAAAATCCTATAAGGTTTTATAGTTAACGCGTATGACTCTTGATGTAGGGCAGTATATGTAATATATTACATTTCTACGTGGGTGTCAAAATGATACTTGAATAGCAAAAGTACTTCAGTTTAATAAACAATTTTTGTTTCTAACCTAATGCTCAATGTCGAGTAGCACAAACCTCTAAGCTCATTGCTTTACCTCCTTGTTATCTTAACCTGTTTGTATCTCCATTTGCTGCACATTAGTAGATTAAGCAAGAAATAGTCGCTGCAAAGACAACTCCGCCTCCTTATTTGCTCTACCGAGAGACCTGGGAAAGTGAAGTGTTTGTCAAGACTAATCACATCTCAGCACACGGCAGTCTTTGAAGGTCTGTTATCCAGGGAGGTTTTGGAGAACAGATGAGAGCACAGCTGTGTTGTTCACTGACTTCAGGTTTGTTGACCTGCTATCTGAAGAAGCTGGCAGCTGACTCCGGCCGTCTTCTGATGGAGAGCTTGAGAGAGGTTGAACTGGCGAGCTTATCGCTGTGGAGAGCTGCTGCAGGTGTGAGGCTTTCAGGACTGCAAAATCCCTTCTAAAATGAACGACATACCTCAGACTTCTGTTTTTTTATTTTTATTTTTTTATTTTTCCCATTTACCAATACCACACCAAATTTTTTTGACACATTAGGTAAAATGAGGAGAACTGCTACTGCAGATTTTTAAATGTACTGGAAAGATTTGAGTGGCTTTCTCCTGTGCGAAAAAAAAAAACATGGTCGCCAAGACATAAAGAGCTGCAGGAATGATGGTAACACTTTATTTTAAAATGTTCTTGTTACATGTTGCATGTAACTACTATTATAATAACAATAGATTATGCATAATTACATGCAAGTCAGACTCACTGATGCTAGTACATGTAGTTAATTAATATCACTCAGTACTTAAATGTATAATTAGACGCCTTAAAATAAAGTATTCATACACTTCCATTTTGTCCCATAATCCCAAAGACAATGTTTTCTTTTAAATCTAAAATAAGGTCTGTGGTTGACACAAAAAGGACATTTTTATGTTTTATACTACAGGATTAATGAAGATTAACTGTTACCTCATGTTATTTCTTTTATATATATAATATATAATTGGTGTTTTATAGCTTTTTACTTGCTATGTAAATAGTCAAGGCATTAAAACACCACCCAAATAAATGGGGTTGTCAGAGTTGAACAAGCGTTGTTGTGTTCGCGCTGTTGCTTACGCAAACTACAACACAAACTTTCCCACTTGTAGATTTTAAAAAGATTGAAAGATTTGTTATTTGGAGACCGTATCATTAAAGTCTGAAAAAATAAGTCTGATCTCTTAGAAAAGTAACAGCACGCCTCTCCTCAGCAAGCGTATCTGAGGTAGCGTTTATCTGCATAGCACAAACGGTGCGTACCAAAGTGTGATACTTAATGGTTAGGATGAGCAATAGCAAATGATGGTTGCTTTAGCAAGCGTCAAATGAGCGCATAATAAACGTCAACGTTTTAGATGCTAAAGGCATTTAAATCATCTTTGCTTTGAAGCATGACAGATCAGCATCTTGGGTTGGGAAAAAACATATTTCACAATTCGACTGTCACGAGGAAATTAAATGAGTTTGCTTGCTGTCAGAGTTTCCAACTAGGTTTTGCCTCGTTTATTTGATTACGTCAAATTTTTTTTATTTCTTTTTCTCCAATTCGAGCCTCTGAACTTCTCCGGTTTGACTAGGATAATGTTTAAGAATGGTTGTCAGTACAGACAGTGCTGAATAAATCATCATGACACAAACGCAACTTCGTTTAACAAGCTAGGACGGCTCCGTATGTTATCGTAGAGACTCCATATGCTGCAGCACCTTTGTGCAGTGTAAGGCACAATACCTCACGAACCTTATCTGAATTGGCGTTTCTGTGTTTTTATGTAAGGAGAGGAAAAGAAAGCCCATATTTTTTGACTGCATATAGATCATAGCTGAATGAAGAAGTGGTGAAGCATTCTGCTCCGGCTTGGTGAAATAATAATAAAAAAATAGATCTCAATTATTGAAATCTTTTGAAAATGTCAAGCTTCAGAGACAAAGGGCGCTGTCGTTATTGAAGATTTTTGGGCTTGGTCTGTTTCCCGCTCAGCTGGTGATCACCCTATAATTTATATTTTCCGGATCATATACTTTTCACAGATTTGGAGTTAAACTTTCATCCTGGAACAGTTTTGGTCGAGCCGTGTGATCTGCGCAGATGGCAGGGGTCTTGTTTTGTAGCGAAATGGCTCGGAAACATATTTTGATGACATCCCGTTATCTAATTATGAGAAGTTTTAGAGAACCGAACTATTTTCACAGTTTGCGGCAGATGGTAGGTTGTGAATCTTCCACGTAGGTGTATGAGTTAAATACTATGAAAACAGGCTGGATCTCACAAAGGGACCAATCTCAGGATGTGAAATTGAGTTAAGTGAGAATATTTCTGTGAGCTTTGAGCACATATCTTTATAATTAAGTTTTTATGCTTTCTTAGGGTTAGGCATTGGCATAAAATATTGACTTTGAGAATTACTTGGTCAATATGAAAATCGGCTTCTTATTACATGCTTTTGATCTTATTGTGCGCGATTCATCTGATTCTTTTGATGCTTTTAATTAGTCCAGATAGCAAATAAAAGACTGGTAAAACTAATTTCATATTGTCAACCGTCTAATAATAGTCCTAATTAGCTGTCTATTTTGACAGTATGTAAAATGTAAAAATAAAATGCTCCCTAAAAATTCAAACTGTCTGCTGTCAGAATGAGGATGTGTAAAAGTCTATCCCCTGTCGTCACATCAAAACCCTCCAAAATATTTGTTTAAAGCTGTTTTTGCTTGTAAACAGTGTTTGATCTGTGGATTTTTTTTCCCCCTTGATTCAGGCAAGATGACTTTTTTAGTAGCGAAAGCAATATTACGGATAAGAAATGCACTGGGATGAAGTTAACGTTATCTTAATAGTTGATTTGTTTCATGTAGGGTCTTCGCAAGACATTAATTGACGGACTGGAGTGGTGTGGATTGCTCGTGTTCATCAGATGTTTGGACTCTCATTCCGACGGCACCCATTCACTGCAGAGGGATCTACTTTTGAGCGCTAAATTTCTCTACAGTCTCTAAACTACATCTCAGATGGCCTAAAAAGTGAGTGCATTTTCAGTAATATTCCTTGCAGTATAGCTTTCGCCTCTAAGGACATTGTGATGTAGTTTGGTTTGCACATTAAGTTCTCTCATTATATTATTATCCTGCTCATATAGCCGTGCTTTCCCCCTCTGTAATCCACATGATTGAAGGTATGATTCGCATCTTTAGGACAAACAGTCCGGGTTAAATTTAATACTTCGTATTAGGAGTTTAGAACAAACCTGATTCTCTTTCATGAGCCAAAGGAAGGATAATGTTAGCCATAGCTCCACTAATAAGGGCCAGTCTGTAAAAGAACAGTGCCGTCCTCCATAAAATGATGTCAAACAAGTCTTATTAGGTGTGTAGTAGAAGTAATTTAGGAATCTTTCTGTCCTTCAAGTAGATAAGATTCTTAGTGAGATGGAAATCTACTTTCTGTTAGTTAAGAGCTGAAGCGAAACTCACAGAGAGGTAGGAAATAAGATGACACATGACTCAAACGCATTATCCTTTTGCCCAGGGCTCCAGGTTTTATGGCTAGACATTTTTTTCTGTTTTGGTGCTAGAAAAACATGTTTATGTGGGTCTATTTTTTTATACTTAACACCAGAGTTGGGTACAACGTGTCAGACAGCGTTAGTTTTCCTTGTAACGCAAGTATTGTGTAACATTGTAAATGTATGCAATAAAATGTACATTACTTAAGGCTGGGTACACGCTAATAGAGACCATAAACACGAGGACTCCTGTAGTGTGTGGTGTGCCGCAATGTGGCAAGACAAGAAAATCTCGCAAATTCTCTCGAGACTTGAGAATAAATATGTTTTCCGGGACAAACACACTGTTCCTGCAAATCAACAAACTGATCCTGAATCTCTGCTGTCCCAATCGTTTCGTGTGTCGCCATCGTTTTGTGTTTGTCTTCATGCTTCGTTCTCCTGTCAGTTCGCTCTCTGTTGGATATTGTTTCGTTTCATGTGATAATCTCTAGATTTGATGTGCGTTTGTTCTCAGGGCTCCCCCCACACATCAGGATTTCCCGTTGCAAATATTCAATATATATATATACACTGTATATATATATATATACATACACGATTCACAATATTCTTCTGAGCAGTCAATATTAACACACATCGCACCACAGGAACATCTGATAAGATAATCTTTAGAAGCACCAAGATAATCGAGACATTACCTAGGATTGTCATAAGGGGAGAAATCGGCTCAAAATCAGCCCCATTATCTTGTGATGTGTATCAGGCCTAGGTTACAAATGCAGGGTAAAAAAAAAGCAGCAGCAAAAATCATATTTGGCACATTTGGCACAGCTTAATATGCCTTTTAATAAGTGACCTGAGAATGCGATCTAATGAGTCATTTAGATGCAATAAAATGCGGCCTATTCAATATCAAAATGTTGCACTTTAAATATTTTATGAAACATGAAAAGCAGTCGAGATAAACTTTATTTGATGCATCTCCTACTTATTTTCACGTGGATTATTATCTTATATCATGGGCACGATCAGAATGCAGAAAGCGCACCCTATTTGTTTTTGTTTTTTTATTTTACAAAACCAAAAAAAGTTTTTGGCATATTGGCAATAAAATGATAATACTTATGGAGTCAATATTAAATTAAAAAAAGAACTATGAGTTTCTTTTTGTATTGTATTTTTTTTTCTAGGTTTGATAACTTACGTAAAGTAAACTTGAAAGTAAAGTCATACTTTTTGAATGCAGCAATCAGTATTGTATTTAAATTACAATTTTAAAGAAGCAGTCAGTCAGAGTAACTGTTTAATACCCACTATAAAAAAAACAAAAAAATTCTACTTAAAAAATTCCTGTATAGTTTAAAATTATAGTTGCTTTGTCGAATTTACTAGTGGTTTCTTGGTGAAAGTAATGATTTTGTCAGCCTGTCCACGTTCAGAAATTGCGCTCATCGTATCAAAGACCTTCTCCTTGATCCATGAATGAGCGTGCTTTTCTGTTCGCTGCACTTTTCTGTTCGCAGCACCTGCTATTCAATCATGTTTTCATATTTAGCCCATCTATCTTCTGTGGAACTCATGTTGCCTTGAAAGCTTGCTTATCTAAATGCTAATTGTCAGAGCTCTTTTATTTCTGACAGATACTAATGCTAATTGCTAATTGGCAATCAATCTAATGTGACTCACCTTTGCAAATGCATTCGTAATTATGATTAAGTTACCTCACAGTTAAAAGTGCACTCAGTAGTTTTTGACAATTAAAAAAAGTTTTGCACGTAACAAAAAGGTTATTTTTAAACGCATTAAATGAAGACGCTATTAGTCTTATCAAAACTGTTCTATTGATCTCACATGAACATGTCTTGCTATCTGACCAAGTTATTGATATTCATACTAGACATTTTCAAAGAGGCTTTGCAGAGAATAATTTTTAATCTTAATATAAACTTTTTAATTTATCTATCATATATATATATATATATATATATATATATATATATATATATATATATATATATATATATATATATAATTTTTTTTAATTAGTGCTGGGCAATGATTAATCAAGATTAATCGCATTCAAAATAAAAGTTTTTATGTACATATGATATTTTTGTGTATATTTATCATGCATATTTAAAGATATATTACAGTATATATTTAGGAAATATGTACACCTATTTCACATTTATATTTATACAATTTATAATATAAATATACACTTATAAGCATATTTTTCTTAAATATATACATGCATGTGTATGCATTATATTATATATATATATATATATATATATATATATATATATATATATATATATATATATATATGATAAGTATACACAGCGCACAAACATATATAATGTTGACAAAAACTTTTATTTTGAATGTGATTAACCGTGATTAATCATTGACCCGCACTATTTTAATACAGTCAAGACGACATACATTGCTCAATATAGTCTCATTAGTCACTACCGGTTTTTAGTCATTAATAGTGACAGTCGCCAGCGAATGCGTTACGATATATGGCAAATTGAATCTTTCTCAAACCCTCAATAAAATCCTATTATATCCTGGCAACCAGAGCAACGGACAGGCCACGTATGATCAGCGAATGATCAAAGATCCGAAGATGGCATCGTCATACTAGCGTGCTAGCGAGCAGCTCTGGTGTGCTTCCAACTCATGCCGTCCAGCTGGTCTTGTCCGTCTCAGCCGGTCTGTATCTGAAAACTGCACCTGCTGTCATGGCACCATCAAAGCTGTGGCCGTTTCATTTTTCCAGCAGAAAACTCCGAATAGAGCTCGAGTGTACAATGTTCAAAAGGAACTCGGTGAGCAGCGGTCATGGAGCATTTAATGCATGCTTTTGATTCCCTGGTGACATGCTGCATTCACCGGCATTTGCATTACGCCACGTTCCTCAATGCATCCGAACCTCAGAGCCTGATCTTTTGTAGAAATGCGAAAACGCAGCTGTCTGGAGTATGCAGGATACCGGTGTACCGTGCGGTGTATTAGTACATTGTAACGGCCAATTTGCAATTATTTCATTTTGAGCAAATGCTACTTTAAGAAGTCACAGGAGTTTTGTGTAGCCCAAATTTTGACTGTCGGCATGACATTTAGCGCATTTGAACGACATGCAAAGTGTTTTTATGTGCACCATGTACTGCGTTAATATGGAGTTTTCACATATTCATATATGTTTTGAATTACGTTGTGCTGTTTGTTGTTTTCAGGTTAAAGAACTAGTTCTTTTAGCGTTTCTGTTCTGCACACTCCTTGGCATGTGTGCTATCATGCTTTTAAAGGGGTCATCAAATGCCCAGTTTCCACAAGTTAATATGATTCTTTGGGGTCTTAATGAAAAGCCTATAAAATGCTTTCTGGTTTTCTAAAATGCTAATGAGCTCTGCTGACTCCGCCCCTCTCTTCCGTGCAAAGTGTATGTGAGATGTACTCATGGAGTTTTCTGCATATTGATGTTTTGTGATTTTCAAAGGTTCATAAAAAAAGTTTTTCCATAGATAAAGCTGGACCGCGAGTGAACACAGACACATTTAGGCGGATTGGGATTGGCGCATTTCTTCAAAACGCATTCTGAAAATAACAGTAATCCTCAGTATCTTCGGCGGCTGAGATGTCAGGAGTAACTGACGGCTGCTATATTCATTATGTCCAACAACAAAACACAGCTTAAAAAACGCTTCATTTGAGGCCATCTTGTCTTAAAATTGGAATTTTATCCATAAGTTACGCTATGTCCTGGTTTCAGGGTATCAGGATTCAATTTCTTTTTAAAAACATTAAAAGACACAAATGAACATGCATAGGCAAAAACAATTGATTTTTAAAATCACCACTGCATTTTTTGTTTTCAATGTTTTTCAATGTAGTATAAAGATGATTCTTTACTATATTATAACGGAATTATTCTATACGCCATTTTTCTTTCGTCAAAATGTGTGTAAAATGGTCGGGGTTTTCTCTTTTTTTACAATGTAAACTAAATCTAATTTGCATATTAATGTGTTTTTGGGGCAGCACATAATGATAAAAATGCAATAATGGGAGTAATAATCGACAAGATTTACATAATGTATAATATTGTATAGAATACTGAAATATAATTTGTTTCCCTATTAGCTTGTTATGTCTCCCGAAATGTGTGATTTAAAAATATTTTTATAAATATTTAGTCCCGGTGTCCTCATATGAGTCACATTTTGACTTGAAACCCTAAAACATTTTCCTGGGATGTTGATTTATTATAACCTATTTAAAAATTAGACCGATTTAAACGATAATTGCCATTACAAAATATTATCATATTTCCATAAGAGTGTATTTCCAAACACTCGATCGTTAGTTATCCCTGGATGTGCTCCGTACAGGTCAAAACTTTGTGAAAATATTAAATATTGCTAAAATATAATATCCTTGTATGAGGACGCAAGGTCTTAAGAGGTTAAAATAGGGATTTAAAAAAATATATATTTTTCATTTTCATGTATCATTATAGGATGCATGTGTAACACACATTTGTGTTCAAACAACGTCTGAAGACCACTTTAAATTTTTTATATTTAAGTACTGCAAATATTTACTCTCATAAAATATTGCTTGTGACATTCCTCATTTGTAATTCGATATGGATACAAATCTATTTGTATATTTACTATCCACCATATCTGTACTTTTACATATAGAACAACCTAGAATTTATGTCTTGCGATCATAAAGCGTTCACATTTTTCACGAAACGGCCCCTAATGAAAATCTGGTATTCAGCGCAGTGTGATTTTTATATTAGTGGACTGCATTAGTTCCATTAGAGCAACAGCCTACAGGAGAGGAGCGGCAAATGGAGGTTGAGAGGCCTAAAACGATCGCAGTCAGTTGCTGATTCAAGCACAATGATGTGAATTAGTGCAATCCATGTGCTGGAACATAATTAAGAACCCCTGAAATCTCAGCATTATAATCAGAGGCGCAGGACTTGGAGTGGCTCTCCACTGTTTCACATGCTGCCGCTGTATATGCGAGAGACGTTCACATGTGAAGCGATACTGTAGGCATCGATTTATTTTAAGTTCAGGGACCTGTCATCTTTCGCTCATCCTCATGTCGATTCAAACCCAATTTTGTCGCTGCCGGTGAACACAAAATGAGACGTCCAGGCTGCCGTTACGTACACAGAGGAGGAAATGGAGGCTCCCTGGAAGGAGTACATGGCTATGTTAAATTTCGAAAGAGTCGTTTTTGTTAATATTCTCCTTAAATCTCATACAGACAGCGATCATCAAGATGCATCACGCAACATTTGATGTCGCTGGTTGGTCGTCAAACCTCGACATGACGTATTTGAACTTTAAAATTCAAGTGTAAGTGAGATTTTAGTGCAAAAGGTGAAATAATTTTATCCCTTACTCTTTTATTACTTTTGAAATGATTTCTTGGCCTTGTACATTGCACAGTTTGAGTTCGCCTGCACCATACAGAGTCTCAGAGAAATGACTTATTTTTCCCTCTCAATTAAGAACAACTCAATATTCAGTGTAGGGGGTTTTATAAGAAAACACACTATATTTATTTCATAATAATTACAACTTGTATACTGTATATATATATATATATATGTGTGTGTGTGTGTATATATATATGTGTATATATATATATATATATATATATATATATATATATATATATATGTATATATATATATATATATATATATATATATATATATATATGTGTGTGTGTGTGTGTATATATATATATATATGCTCATTCTCTCATGTTCATTTGAATCTAGGCCTACATTTTTCTCATGTAACTTGTGTGTTAAGTTTTTTTTATTTTTTTACTGTTATATTTTCTATCATAGACTCATTTTGAAAAGAGAAAAGCACCATCTCTGAATGTAATGTGTCAGTTCTTGTTTTTTTTTTTTTTTTTTTTTATAAAGGCTGATCCTATTTTTCTCCATTTTCTTCCTCTTTTATTGCTGGAGACCAAATATAGTGGTGCTTGATAATGCTGGGGATTGTTGGCACTCTCCGTCTTGAATTCAGCAGAGGTTTTGCTTTCCCCTATAGTGATTATATTTACACACACCTCTGTTTCTCCCTCCTTCGACATTAGATGTTTGTTTTAATATTTCTGAGAATAGGAGAGATATTGCTTTCTTTTCTAAATAACCCATCCTCATTTGTTTGTTTGTCGATAACTTTTGTTTTGAGCTCAAATTTTCCTGATTAAAAAAAACTTTCTTTTCACTTTCTCGAACTATTGATGAAAAGGATGTTGAAACACAATTTTGTGCTCGGCAGGGAATTTAGATGCAAGCGCTGTATATGCGAGCAGAAGAGAAAGACGGCGCACTGCAAAACTGGATTATTAGAACAAATTTGCTTCTGTATCCAAGGCCAGACATAGAAAACTCATACAGTGAGCTCAATACTGATGCAGTTGATTGGCTTACCATCTGTTTGATTGTGTGTGTGACAAAAGAGAGGAAAATAATGCACACGTCAGTGCAGTGTTGGTGAGCCGAGTAACCTAACTGTCATTATAGTCATGCACAAAGAAATCATGCTGTTGGAGTTTTGCACGGTTCTACAAATACTGGCTGAATATTTCTTGCCTCTGCACCCGCAGTCTGCACACTGCACAAAAATTGACAAGAACTAGCTAAAAATTTGCAGTTTGCTGACTTTATGCAGGTTTTCAGGAGTTTGCCTCCAAACACAATCATGTTTACAAGCTTGTGGGGTGATAAAAAACGAGCGCATGAGTTGTTGGATAAGGCAATGTTCGTAAGGTTAGTGGCATCAAGTCTTTGACGTACGCCCCAAGTAAACCAAATAGCGGGAGTGTAACTTTCCGAGTTGCTGTATGGTCAAAAGTTTTCAACAGTGGAGCTTAAAAAAAAATTGTTCACCAAAAATGTTTCATTTGCTGAATATGTACTCGCCATCAAGCCTTTGAGTTTTTTTTCCCTTCCACGATTTGGAGAAATGCAGCCTTTCATTACTTGCTCACCAATCGATGCTCTACGTTGAATGGGTGCCGTCAGAACGAGAATCCAGACATTTACAGTAACCCACACCGCTCCAGTCCATCAGTTAACATCTCGTAAAGAGAAAATGCATGCTCGTAAGAAAAAAAAAAAAAACAATTACGTCTTGCATGGCCTGAGGTTGAGTACGTTTCAAGTTAATCGACATTCATGGCTGAACCGTTCCCGTGATTTAGAATAGCGATTTTGTCTTGAGTGGTTTTAGACTAGAGTTTGCATGTTCGTTTGAGCTAGCTTTAGCCCTCACAGGTTACCTAACGTGTTTATTCAGAAATATTTGCGTGCATATTGCATGAATGTAAAAGCACGCCGCATTGTCTTTTCTAATGGCTGATGAAATTTTCACAACCTCATCTGTCTGAAGACGCCTCCGCTGAACAGCAGCGCATGCATTATCTATAGGGTTGAGGAAACTTTTAGTTATTTACTTCATACCGGTGTAAGTTTGTTTACGTGTTGAACAGATGACATTTAAATACCAAAGTCTTGAAAAAAGGCTCCTCCTCATAATTGCTTGTAGATTTGTTCAGTGCAAACATTAAGGTAAGAATGCTACAGCATTTAAACGAATGGCTGTTGTGTGCCGCGGCGAATATTTTGAAGCATCTCTCACTTTGCAAAAAGCAAACAAAAATCATGTTTTCGGGAATGCGCTCGTAACGGAAGCCTGAGGGCAGCATTCCAGATAATTACTTTGTAACTGCGCTTCGTTTAAAGCGCTTATTAACTCCTTCCAAAACAAAGAAAATGTGTTATTCGAGCATACTGTAAAGTGTCCAAATGATCCTTTTAGTGGATAGACTACTGTTTTAGCTGGATAAACTTACTGAAGTCATTCCTGTGTGTGAATTTTCTCTGTGTAAACAGTTCAGTTACCCGTTTCACTGGCTTTACAAGGTCATGACAGGATGATATAAATTTGTACAGACAAGGTTAGTGAGTGATTTTATTACTCTCTTATGTCAGGATGTGCCTTGTGGCTATACAATGTGTCTTTAAACATTTGCAATGTCTTGTCCCCACATAGACTACAAACTATCTAAGCTAATTACCGTAAGCACGATTTAGTTTAACATTTTTATATCTATTTTTATTCATATTTTCAATAGGCTTATATTTGATCCTTAGTTTTCATTTTACAGTTGCATTAGGTATATTGTTAGCCACTGTGATAACTTTGACTATTTAATTTTTTTTGCAATTTTTTTTTTTTATTCATTTGTTGCATTTCCAGTCAATAATATCAGTTCTTCTACTTTAATTAAATTAAGAAATGCTATTGAAATAATGTTGCTGAACATTAATTGAACAACTAACAGAAATAAGTTTTTTTTTAAATATAATTAAATTTAAATATAATTAAATAATGAAAAAATAATTTAATATAATATAACTTTGGCACAATCAATCAGAACCAAGGACTTGAACTATCTGTTTAATTTAATATAATAGCTTTTTTATTATTAATAATATTATAATTTAATGTTGACAGTGATGATTAAATGGTTGAACCTTGTTAAAAAAATAAAAATAAATCATACTGGGAAGAAAAAAAAGCCTATAAGGAAACTTCCGCTGGACAAATTCATTTTTGTCCGTACTTTATACAGAGTTTGTTGCAATCATCCTGCTCCAGGGAGAAGGAAAAAAGAAAACCCTTGATTAAACCCCAAGCGTCTGGCATTTCTAGAAAGGAGTGCGACAAAAAAACCCACCACCAACAACTTGCTAATGGAAGGGAATCAATGTGTCTGTGAAAATGTAGAAAGTATCCTGACAAAGCTCTGTGATGTTGTGTCGTGTAGAGTTTGTTTCCCAATGTTATTCCCATGGCTTGCTCCTAGTCTTTCATCTCCTTCCATCCTCATCCCGATCCCTAACAAACCTAACAAGCTTCCACTTTTATACGTTCTCGCACTGACCTGTTTTCCCATGAACCTCTCATTCATTATCCACACTGTTTACTTCATGAATCTGAAAGTCTTCGCTGTCAGGTGTTTTTGTAGAGACGAAGGTAATTATTATCATTATAACAGATGGCGTTCAGGTTGGATTTTCGGGACTGTTTCCGGTTCCTGTGTTTATAATTATATATATTTACGAGGTTCAGATGGAGCCCGGATCTGGGGTCTCCTAATAATTCATCGCTGCTTTCGACCAAAAAAACGCTGTCCTCGAGGAAACTGCTGATTTGATTAAATTATACAGATTGAGGACTTTTGCGCCATTTGAAAGTATTTTCATAAAACTGTTATTTTATTTCCAATGCGTTTCATAGTCTCCACCGAAACCTGATGTCCACAACGCACACGTTTACTACAAGATATGATGAATATTTATGCATTTTGCTCAATAGTCTCGGTAGAATTTGTTAAAAACAAGTAGATATTTTAAATGTGAAAGAATGCATTCCACTAAAAAGTCTTTTACGTTGTGATGTTTCAAATAAATGCTGTAGTTTAGTATCACTGTTTACACACACACACACGCAAAATTAACAACAAAAATGAACAAACTTAACAAATCAACAAAATTAAGCAGCATTTATTATAATAATAACGTTGAGCAGCAAATCTGCATATTAAAATGATCGTGTGATACTGAAGGCATGAAAATTCAGCATTGCATCTCAGGAATAAATTACATCTTCAGATATATTTAGATAGAGAACAGTTATTTTTAAATGTTAGTTACTGTATTTTTGATCATATAAATGCAAAAGCGAGCAGAAGGGACTTGTTTTAAAATCATACAGACGTATGCTATTTGTTCATCCACTCATCTACACCTCTCGGTTTACCAAGCTTTATTAAGTCAAGGCAGGTTTTAGCGAATCCCTCTGATTAGGTTGGATGCACTTGTTTTCGGCCTGCGTTTTTATAGGACAAGGCTGTTCAGAGTTGTTTGCGCAGCAGTCATCTGTCATTACACGGGTTTTGAGGCTAGTTTAAGCTGGCAGCCGATTGTTAGGTTAGTTGTTGGTAGAAGCTGTTGTTACTACGCACTACAAAGAGATTGTGTTCTGAGCCGCGCGGTCGACGTGAACTCCACATCCCTGTCTATCTCAGCCCGCGAGAAGAGTGATGAGAATTGATCAAAGCTTGAGGGAAAAATTAGATGGCGAGAAAAGAGAAACCCAGCATTCACGGCGCCCGAAAATCCAATATGGCATTTTCCAGGCGTGTGAAAGCAAACGGGTTAAAGGTTGAAATGTGTCACGTCTGAAATGACTGTACCACTCGTATAAAGAAAGAAATCAGTTTTTCATTCTCAAAGGATGTTTCAGGTTGCTGCCTCTTCTTTAACCCTACTGTGCTTTTGTGGATTCAAAGGGATCACACGCCGCCGCTTTATCAAATCTGCTGCGCCGTATAATTGGAGAGCTAATAAAGGATTACATATAATCTAAACTTGGCTCAAATGGTAAATTAATACCCATATTACCCATAATCAAAATTCTAAGGGTCTACGGGACGGTGTTGAGAGTCCGTTCCGTCGAAGGAAACGTTTGTGTAGCCTGGCTTCGCGTCCTTGAACGCCACGCTGAACCTGAGGTAATTTCTGAGGCACCGCGGGCGTAATTGACGCGAGAGCCTTTGGAGTTTATATAGGACCGCGTAATTGGGAAAGCAATGCCTCTTATTATATAGGCTTATAATGCAGAGTTGAATGTGAAAATAATAAATGAATCATGATTGCGGCAGTAATTAGAATCAATCTCGTCGCCGCGGCCCTTAAAAGGGCATAGGAGAAATCAGGCCGTTTGCTGAGGTTTTTTTTCTGTGCGCTGGGGAAAAAAAATCAACACGCGCGTGATTAATATGTTTATGAATCCGGACTGATGTTCTCTCTGAATTAGCAGCTTGATTATATATTTAACGGGTTTATTCGGTAAATAGGCTCGGTAATGTGGATTCGTGTGAAATGTGGAGCGTGATGTTTGTAAAGTGTGGCGTTTGGTGGCCTCTGGTGGATTGTACGGGAAATGCATCGCTGCGGCGTTTAAAGTCAGTAGCGTTTAAACGAGACACTAAATGCCGAAAACGTTAATATTCTAAGGGTATTCAATTATTCAATTATGTTCAATTTCAGAGGAGTGACTACTGCGCACAAGTCATATGGACTCCATATATACTACTTTTATATTTTATGGTTGTTTTATTTTATTTAATTACTGACTTCTTGATACACCAGCTCTGTCCCTTTTTAGAGGTCATTCATAGTTTATTATATAAGCTTAGATAATGAACTAAATAATTCCTTCTGAGAGAGAGAAAAGGAATTGTGGCTGAATCTGTTATTTCTTTATATATTTAAGATATATTGTTTTTTTTTTTTAATTTTATTTCCCTTTTCTATTTAGTTTTAAAGATTTAATAATTAATTGATTGGTTTATTGGTTATCAATTTTAACTTTTTTTTTTTTTTTTTGTGTAGATATATTAATGTTTTTTTAAAAAAAAAAAAAAAAAAAAAAAAGGTTATTATAAATCTAGGCTTGCATTAAATGAAAATACATTTTGTCTTCAACTAGTTGAAATAAACAAGTTTTCAACATTTTTTATTTTATTTTATTTTATTTTATTTTGTGTATTTATGCATTTTTAGTAATCTCTGTTTTCACACTTGTAGTATGATATGAATATTAATCCTTATATTTAGTTTTTATGCCAATATTAGCACTTGTATTTATTTTATATAAATATGTTTTACCTGTTTTAGAAAGGTTTTAGTTAGCTATAATAGCCATTCCTTAGTATACA
The DNA here is from genome assembly GCF_018831695.1 of Puntigrus tetrazona. Classification (NCBI taxonomy): domain Eukaryota; kingdom Metazoa; phylum Chordata; class Actinopteri; order Cypriniformes; family Cyprinidae; genus Puntigrus; species Puntigrus tetrazona. The sequence goes on along the minus strand of NC_056706.1, from coordinate 3,457,421 downwards.
TTTTTCTCAACTCACAATGACAGAACTTGTTTTTGCTTTGCACAAAATAAGCCACTTCATTCATTTGTTTGAAATCTGAGCGTTTTTCAAAAAGCCTTTAAAAAATGATGCCTGCGTACACCTGAAGTATATAGAGACTGGAAAAAAGCAGGCGCTCAAATATGTGTTTCCTTGCACTTGAGTTTGTTTTATCGCAGAATTTTGCTGCTTATGCTATTTCCACATTATAGAATGAGCAGATATAACATTTTGCGTACGATATGAGTGCCGTACATCATCAAGTTCAGAGTACAGCTGCTCCTCTTCAGTCAAGCGCTTTGGCACGATGCACTTCCTGATTGGAAACAGCAGATGACAGACTTTCTCTGTTTTCAAAATGACCTCGGACGACAGAGACCGGGGATAAAGTCATGTTCTCAGGAGACCTTTGTGGTTATAGTTTAATTGATATTAATTAAAATGTTTTGTCTGGGTTTTTTTTTTTAATAAACTGCGGAGAGGGTCAATGAATCGTTATTCAATTACGTCGTATCGCGGCGTAAAATGTCTCTGGAGTGTTATAAAGGTTATTTTGACACAAAGAGGACCGAATGGAAATGCGTTCGTGATGGAGTACGCAGATGAATTGGGTCCAAAACTGGGTCAAGTGTCATCCGGTAATATAGTAGCACAATGCTGTCATTGAAATGCCAAATTCATAACTGGAATTAAGAGTAAAATGACAGACAACTTTAAGGACCCCGGGGCCTTCGGTCCTGGCATATAAGAGATTACAGCAATGAGATAGCGCCACAAAAACCATATTAGACACAATTTTTCAGAGAGACAGGGTCAATGGAATCATATCCAGCTGGCTTATGGAGGTCAGATTGATCCGGCTCCACAAGTATATCAAAGGCATTAACTGGAACTGATGAAAATGTTAGCCAGAGGAGAAAAGACACAAGAGAAAATTCAGATCCAAGTCGCAGCAGATCAGAAAGCATGCTCTAACTGCTGTGAGGAGATGTCTTTTCAGAAAGCCCGACGCAGGAAGTTGTATCGCCAGTTCGAGAAGCAGTCTAGAAATGAATGAAATTAGACCGCGATGTGCAGGAAATAAGCAAGCAGTTGGCAAGCTGATCCGACTGCTTTTATCGCATTGCTAGGGTCGCTTGGGTGGTTGCTAGGTTGTTGCGGATGCTTGCTAGCGTAGGAAATGAGCAAACGGTTGTTAAATTGATCTGACTGCTGCTATTACATGTTGCTAGCAGCGCTGTCGGATGATTAATTAATGAATAATTGCATTCCAATTAAATGTTTTCATTTTTCGTGATATATGTATGTATGTATGCCTGCTGTGTTTTTTAATGTTTGAAAATATTTACAATTATATATATATATATATATATATATATATATATATATATATATAATATATATATATATATATATATATATATATATATATATATATATATATATATATATATATATTTTTTTTTTTTTTTATATATATTTTATATAAATGTATTTAATATATAAATCTTTTTACTTAAGTATTCACATGCACGTGTTTCTCACATTAACACGTGATCATATTACGCAAACAACTGTTTTGGTTGCAATTCATCGTGATTAATTGTTCGACAGCACTAGTAGCCAGGCCGTTGCTGGGGTGTCATTAGAACTGATTAGTTGAAACGGAAAAGTTTTTTTTCTTTATTTATTTTCCAGGGGTATCCAGTTGCACTAGAGAAGCACTAGCAATGTTTGCCTCAGCGGACATAAATATTACATCAGTTTTTGAAGGGCACTAACTAGCTACTTGCTTTTGCAATTACAAAAACATACATATAATCTGATCCGAAATCAGCCGGAATTAGTTCAATCAAGTTAATAGATTTTTTTTTTGTAATAACACAATACACAAACAGACGAAACTTATTACTGATATCGCTGTACTTTTTTTTCGAACAGATCTTAAAACGGCTTTATCGGCTTTATGGATCGTAATGAAAGAAGATACTGTGTTGATTTATCAGAGGTATTAACATCTGAACAAATGTTCAGTCGGGATGTTTTCCTCCGTGCGGGAAAAAATCAACAGAAAAAGAAGATAAACCTCCATACATCGCGTTTTATCTCAAATCAGAATGAAATAATTCATTCGGCAAACTGTTTTGTCAGATGGAGGACACAGCATGTGTGATTAAATTAAGATTCAGCTTTGAAGACATCAAAAAACAAGACGGCATCTCGAGCCGGGTGAAGCAGTGAAATCATTCACGACGTTATAGAAAGAGTTTCGCTTATGTTTGATTATCTTGTTGCTCCTACAATGCCTTTAAAGAAATGCCAGTCACCCACGTACAGCGCGAGCAAATGAACGCGGATAGATAGCAGCTCAGATCTCTTCTTTCTGAAGTAATTTGATGGGAAATATTTGAGTTCATACTGAGTTCTCTGACTTTCGATCGCAGACTTTGATTTCTAGGCAAATCCAAGGCGATCCTATGCAACGTTAAAGGAATGGTCCGCTCAGAAATGAACATGTGTGCCTTTAAGATATCCAAGATATGGATGGGTTTGTTTGTTCGTGTAAGAAATGTAACATCACGTCGCTTGCTCACCAATGGGTCTTCTGCAGTGAATGGGTGCCGTCAGAACGAGAGTCCAAACATTGTTTTTCATAGTTAAAAATAAACATCAATGAACATTTGAAATTCGATTATGTCATGCTTAGCATACTACAAGTGCGATAAATATTTATGCTTAGTAAAAATACCCTTAAAAATCTTTTCGATGAAACATTTATCTGACTTAAAATATTGCTAGCCAGCAGCCATTAGAGCATAGTATATATTAAGTATATATAAGTATATATTAAATTAGTCTTCTAACCCTAAACCTACTCTAACGGTCTACTCTGACATGTAGTTGCAAATGAACCCATTCATTTTCTCAGACAAGGCTATCAAAATAAAACGTAAACATTTAATGAAAAAAATGTATATTTTGCTAAAAACGGTTGCTTTCCTAAACTATTGTACGCCCATCTGTTTAGTGCTCGTTCTCTCCCTCCTGACAGCGAAATAGATATATATTTGCATGACTTTACAGATGAAGAATATCCAACCGGAATATACCTGCGATATATCTGCAACGTCTCAAAAGCATTAAACAGAACAAATGTACTGGCCGTTCGCCATAAGAAGACGCTTACGAGTAAGCATACACATCAAATTATCTCACTGAACCTGGATATAATTAGAGCGTGAACTTGAATCATGGTTTACAGAAGCGCTTTAAGCCCCAATTGATTTGTTTTTGGGCTTTCCTTAGCATCTTTCTTTAAAACCGCCCCCTGATTGAGACCAGACCTTTACACAGGAAAAAAAAGCGATATTATGGATTCAGGACTCGTGTTTTAGCAACGGCTTGAAGTTAAAAACCATCTTAACGACGGACCCGTTTCTTAGAAAGACAGCGTTTCACTTAACATGCTACTATTTGTGAGTTATTATGATGTTTTTATCAGCTGTTAGGACTCTCATCCCGACGGCACCCATTCACTGCACATGAACACACACTGGTGAACAAGCCACGCGATGCTATTCTGACGGAGATACAAGCTCATCAACATCCTAAAGGGTGTAAGTTATCTGCAGATTTCGCCAATGGTTGTATAATAATATACCGTGCGTTTTGCGGTCGTCCGCTTTACGGATTGGTTCCGTAGCATTTTCGAGTTCTCTCGATTCTGCAGAGGAGTTACAATAATTTTCTACAGCCACTCACAGTACCGATAAAGCGTTATTTTGTCGCATTTATTGCAAAGTCTGTTCATTCTAGCACTCCATTAAACTAAATCTGTCGTTGCTGTACAACCGCTACTGCAGGGGAAACTGGCATTATCTGATTTGCCCCGAACGCCAGAGCCTCTGGTATCGCCTTGATGCAAAATAAATTGGACTCATCTTGTAATTTATATCCCTTAAAGCGAGGTGGGGACTCATGACAAACATGTTGTGTTCTTGTAGCCTAAGCCATTATTCCAATATTCCAAATGACATTTCTTTCCTTTTTCGGTCGAGAGACGAACGCTAGCACGAAACGCTTTTCTGGGCATATGTCACATAACGACTTGGCAGATTCAGTGTCATAACTGGATTGAAAAGACCCTCTTGTGCTTTTACAATCTTTGTTGTCTGGCACGAGCGTGGTATAATCTGTCTCCGTTTGGGTTCGCTGTGACTTTTGTCAGATCATTACAACGAGTGAGAGCGGCCCAAATTGAAGGCAAATTGATACACCCGCATGTTGTCATTCCTTGAAATCCTGTCCCACCGGAAACACCACTATTGAGACGGCGATTCATACGTTTTCGTTCTGTTATAAACGGGAAGTTGGCAAACGGACATGAACATAACTATCAAGATTTGAGGCTGTAGTAGGGAATGCATATTTTTACATGCTGTAACCGGTCACCAATTGTTTGAACCTTTACGATCCTTTTAGCTGGTTTTGTTCATTTTAAATGGTCCTGCGGTGCGACAAATGCATTTTTTAAGGTGCAAATATTTTCTGTACAATCTTTATGAACTTCAAGCACAGTTATCATAATGCATAATGCAGTTGGAACAGGTAGTGCTGTAGATTATAAAAAAAAAACGTTTTCAGCAGTTTTTACATATTTTAGTAATGCTACAATAAGGTCTAATTTGTTAACATTAGCATTTAAGAGCATTTAAAGCAGTATGACTTTTTTAATGTTAAATTATATATCGGCGTGTGTGTGTAAATATCGACATTAACTACAATCAGGTGTATTTATTAATTAATTATCTAAGGCCAATTAATTATCTAATTATCTAGTTTTATCAAATTTTTGGATTTTCTGTATTTGAACAAACAAAAAAACTATAAAAATAAATAAACATGTAAAATGACTAACTAAATATGTTTATTAAAATGATTAATATTATTTAAATTAATAAAAATAATTAAAAAAGTGCATGAACTACTTCACTATATTTTCAAGGATACTCGAAAAATTGCGATTTAGAAATAAAAAGGGAACATATTGAAAATAGACTTTGATTTAGTAAATTTATATTTAAGTATTTTTTTGTCCAGTTTAAAAATGAATTGGTCAAACTGATGACATTATGGAAATGATTGACTTCTCTCAGGACAGTCCAAAGATGCTGTGATTGCTGTACTTTGAGCAAATCTATTTGTAAGAAATTCATTTCTCGCAGCATATTCCACCATGGCTAGACAGCGAGACGAAGATAACCGGTAAACACAGCATACAGTGGCAGACCTATCTACCTAAAGTTAATAGGTTGTGATTCATCCCCCGTAGACGCCACAATCCCCTCTCCTCATTTTCTCACTGTCATACTGTCTGTTCTTTCCGGTTCTCATTCCGAAGATGCATAATTCCACCTGGACGTTCACGCTCTCTTAATTAACTTGTTTTCTGTCCTGCTGACATCCTGCTCATGACAGAAAGCAGAGATAATCAAAACTTCTCTTAAAATAAGCCACTGAATAAAGCATCAAGTTTGCTTTCATCTTCCCACGACATTTTTTTTTTTTTTTTTTTTTTTTTTTTAAGTTGAAGATATCAGACGGTGGCTGAGAAAAGTGAAACGGGCTCTCTTTGAAGATGACTAATTGTTTCAGGTAATCACATTCACTAACTGTGTCGGTTCTGTGAGACTGAACGAATGCGACATGGCAAGCTGAGGTGAAATTGTACCTACATTTTATGAAAGGATGTTGTGCCAATACTGATGAGGAGCGTTTAAGTCAATGGGCAAACTGCTCGCGGTATTTCAGAACAAAAACGGTGTCGTGTTCATTAATCACCCGCAATCCAGTTTAACCAGTTGCTAAATGTGCAATCTGCATCTAAATTTGGTCATTATTGTTCTTTTCACTGCAAAAATACTTCATTTGTATGCAAATCGGCCATGTTATAGTATCAGTCGTAATCGCAAAACTCATCACTGTTTGTCTGGACCCATTAACATTTTGCTGTATGTCACATTTCATAGGTAAAACATGTTTCTTTTTTTCTTTTTTGCATGTTTTTTTTGTGTGGACAAAAATTTCAATTCATATGTGTGTATATATATATATATATATATATATATATATATATATATATATATATATATATATATACATACACACACACACATTTTTTTATTTATATTTTATTTTCATACTTAAAATGATTAAAATGATCAAACTGCAGCTTGACTGAGATTAATTTGCAATGCACAATAATTTAAAAAAACATGATTTTTAAAACTCATCACTGTTTGTCTGGATATTTTGCTGTATGTCACATTTTATAGGTAAAACAGATTTGCAAGTTTCTTTTTGTGTGGACCAAAATACAAAATATATATATATATATATATATATATATATATATATATATATATATATATATATATATATATATATCTTGTGTTTTTACAATTATAAGTTTCAAAAATCATGTTTTTTTATTGTGCATTGCAAATTAATCTCAGTCAAGCTGCAGTTGGATCATTTTTGAAACTTATAATTGTAAAAACACAAAATAATATTTTACAGCATTACTGTATTTTTGATTAAATAAATGCAGCCTTGGTGAGCAGAACGGAACGTTTAAAGATCTTACTGTCACTTAAACATTTGAAAGGTATTATACCTTGTTCCTCAAAACCACACCGTCGGTTGAGTCACAATGCTCGTTTTGAAGGAATATTTTAGCATTGGAAAAGTACAGCGTCTTTTCAGAGGACCCGCTCTGTGAACTGTGCATTCACAAGCTCTGTGCTGGGAGAGCGTTTCTCTTTACTTTACAGCGCTGTGGATTTACTGGCTCTGACAGTGAAGTGTTTTGGAGAGCTCTCTAGTTTTACAGCTGACAGGCTGTCTGGGAGGGTCAATTAGCATCTCAATAATGGTGAAACAATCACAGCGAATCCCCTGAAACAGGACTGGTTATTTGATTTGACAGGTCATCACCACTTTCACATTTCATGTCTTAAAAGCCCACGGACATGCATTCTTAGAGCTTATCTTGCTGTGTAGCACTCAGGGCTGAAGAGCGGGAGGGTAAAACGGGGTGAAAAAGTACTATTCAATTCTGAATATCTCGTCACTTCGATGTTTTAAGGTAGACAATAGTTCAATTAATGCGCGTAGGTCTGTATGGAAGCTCTGATAAATAATTATACGTCTTTGATGTAAGCTGATGTCTGTTTGACCTTTAAGCCTCTATGATGTTAAAGCGCTGATTCTCTCTATTGTTTGTTCATTAATTTTTGAATGCAGCATTGATTTCGGCTTTTGTCACCCCGTGGTTGTTTTGAACCACGCGATTGTTCTCTTGTTAATAATGGACATCGAAGGAGTAGAAATGAAATGCGTTGTCCCTCAGACCATCCAAGATGTAGATGGGTTACTTTATCAGGAAATAACGTGGAGAAATGTAGCATCACATCACCTGCTCACCAGTGGACCCTTCGCAGTGAATGGGTGCCGTCAGAATGAGCGTCCAAACAACCCATAAAAACATCACAGCATTCCACAGTTAACATCTTGTGAAGTGAAAAGAAACAAATGCATAATGAACTGTTGCATCTGGGCAAAATATACGCCCGTAATCTATAATAATGCTTCCTCCTGTGAAAAAGCCCATCAGCAAGAGTACAGTTTTTCTTGCATATTTCTCTCCTGATTCAGACAAGAATATTTTTTCACTGACAAAAGGGGACTATTTACCGTGTAAATGTAAAAAAACACATTAAAGGGCATTTATTATATGCTAAATTCAGTTTTAAGTGTTGTTTGAGCATAAATGCGTGTTGGCAGTATGTGTACACAGCCATCCAATAATGACAAAATCCCCATTAATCGTAAACAGTGACTCACAACAAGCCGTCAATCAAAATCAAAAAGATGGTTTTTTTTGGCAGTGTATCTGAGGCAAGAGCTGTAAAGGTAACACTCTGTTCTGGAAAAGCGGGCGGGAAGCAGCAGCTCATTTGCATTTAAAGAGACACGCACAAATACGGCATGTTTCTACTTCCGCTCAAATTAGGTAAAATAAACTGAAACTTCGCATTCTGAGATTAATATTACATATTGTGAAAATGGGGCTCAGCAGGCGTCCTTTAATGATTCATTGGTTTCTTATAAACACACTACTTTTTGCTTCATAAGATATTCAGTGATGAACCGGAGTGGCGTTGATTACTCGCGGATTCTTATTGTGACGGCGCCCATCCACTGCAAAGGATTTTTTGGTGAACAAGCGATATGATGTCATACTTCTACAACAAACTTATAAACAAACCGATCCGCTTATAGCATGGCCCGAGGGCGAGTGCATTTTCAGCAAACTTTCATTATGGAGTGAAACTATTTAAAGCCCGGTGTTATTTGTGTCTAGGCGTCAAAGAAACTTGAGTTTTCATCTTAATCAAAGTCTACATTTACAATAGCGCCTCCACTGTACTTTTTCCATAAGTTCCATAAGGTTACATTTCACACCGAGCACCTAAACGTAACCGAATGTATGTGATCTGGAATGATAGATAGGAAAGGTTTTCTCGTTATTGGCATATTGATTAGAGAAGACCTTGTTCCTCAGTGACCTGAAGCTCGAAGATGATATACGTTCTCATTACTTTTATATAGAGTGTGTCACTTTCAGACCGCAGCGAACATTTTCCTGCAGAGAGACGACGAGCCTTCACAACTATTCCTCATATCTGAACCTTAATTGCGCTTCTGCAATTATATATGTTTTTCCATTCTCCGCTTCAGATTTTCTTCACATTTAGATGACGACCACATTGTGCCGAGAGTCTGACTGATGCCGTCTCCAAAAATAGAGCGTCGGGAACGTCCGCTGCAGAAGATAGATGTTCACAGTTTGACAGACTCAGAGGAAATAAATTTGTTGCCTGAGCACATTTAAGATTCGTCGCATGCCCGAGTTTATTTCCCCCTTGTTTTGTTCTCTTCCACGACGGTTTAATAAAAATGCACCGGCTGAATCTATCAAGTGGGGACCGCAATAATTATAGGTCAAGTTCAATTTCCAGGCTAACTGTTAAAAAACAAACTTGTGAAAGGTTCGGGGACCTTATGTTAAAGGCGCAGCACTTTAGTCCAGTCTGGGTTTTTATATATATATATTTGGCCTGCTGTTAGAAGAAATGGTTTTGGATGGAAAATGAAACGCAAAATGAGGAGCTGTCATTGTGAGCTGATTACCTCGTTTCGGAAATTGATGAATAATTGAACCTACAAAGAAACATCAGAGAAGTGACAACGGCGACATGCGTTATTCATGAATGTTGACTTTGTTCCCGATGCATGTATTATTAATGTGATGAAAGAACAATATTGATATGCGCTATCCAGTGAAATCATAATTTAGGCTGGACGTTAGTTTACTTTCACAAGCATACTATTTAGTAAAATTAGCATATTAATAACGGTGTTTTTCCCTACGCTTCAGCAGCTTCCTAGAATTGGAATTGCGGTTGTTCTTAATAATAGATTATTATAATAGATCTTTCTGGTTTTATATTTAGTATTTTCTGCACTTTATGTTGCTATTGTCATATTATATAGATTATTTTGTATGTGTATATATATATATATATATATATATATATATATATATATATGTGTGTGTGTATTAATGAAATTAATGAAAAATAACATTTTAATGTGTTCATATTTTTTGCTGCAAATAAATATTTTTGTAATGTTCATTTCTTGCTGTCATCGCTGTGTGATAAGGGTACAGCGAACCAGTGTTGCTAGGGTCACGGCTTTCCTGCACAGTTTGGCTTTTTTTTGAAAATGCTATCGCTGGAAAACTTACAGAGCTGTGCATGGGTTGCATTTTTTTTTTTTTGTGTTAAGTCAGTTATTCAGCTTTACAATTTTAAATCCAGAAATATTTTTGCTACGAAAACCATCGATCTGCTTCGGAGGACATGAGTAAACTCACTCACCAGCGTCATTAAGAGCCAGAATAAAAAAAAAAAACCTCATAATCTGTTTTTAAAAATATTTAATCAGTTGACAGCATTGCATGTATATATGTATATAAAATTAAAAATGTGTTTGTTTATTTTTTAATTGAATTTATTTACTAATACACTTTTATCTGTTCGTTTTTGACTAATATAATCAGTTAAGTATTATCATTTAGTAGTAGTACGTAGCGGTAACAGTAGTAGTAGCAGTAATAATAAATACTTTATTGCACTTCGGTGGCCTTGAATGATTGCCGTATCCATGTACTATATTGTTTACAATACCATTCCATTTATTTATTCTATTTTGTTTGTTTGTATGTTTGTAAGTTCTACATAGATGCAATCCATGAGGTAACATTTGAGTGCACTTTGTTCTTGTCATTGCATTGTAAGGCAAGAATGATTGAGTCTTTAGTATCGAGTATACTTATACAGGCAAGCACGTTGATTGATTTCCTTATGAAGATGTCATTCACTGCACCTGTTTTTGTCCCAAATCCTCCAGGCTGAGGTCTGATTAGCAGTCTGCGATGGATTTTACTCTGGATAGTGGGTTGTCCAGCACAAAATCAATGTCTCATTATGGCAAAGAGTAGCCACCGTCAGATCGGCATTCATCTGCCGCTCATGTGTGAAAGCAACAGAAACCCAGGAGCTGATAAAAAAAAAAAAAAAGCATCATGTCAGATATATACCAATTATACGGTATGCGGGAGCTGCAGTTAAAAACAATTAGAACTTCCCTCACAACACCCGCTGATATATGATTGGCATCCAGCAGGTACAGGGACATGAGACGTCACACAAGAGAATGTTATTATGCCGCAACAGAGAGGCAGAGAGGGATCCAGCAGGCCCTAATGGAGTTGGCAAAATCTTTCTTATGAAAAAGGTGGTATTAATGTTAGACTAAATAGCTCTGAACATCTGAAGCGCCTTTAATAACTGTTACAGGCTTGAAAATGAAAAGCCAACATCATTTCAAAAGAAAATACAAAAGGGTTGGAGTACATAATATAAGACCTATTCTACATAAATCGTTTCTTTTTCATAGGGAGTTCTTGAATTTGGTAGAAAATTCAGAACATTGTGAAAATAATAATGAGAATTGTAAACTTTTTTATAAAATGCTTCTAAACGTTTAAACACTTGAGCGGTTAAGTTTAATTAAAGAGGCATCATAAGATCGTTTAAACATTTATCAAAAGTGAAGTGCATTCGCTGTGAAAATGCATTTTGCCTCATGCTAGCACATTTTTAAACATCTGAAATGCTACCAAAAGTAATATAATAATTCATGGCTAATTGATAATCTCTGATATCGCCGATGGATCACTGGTGACATATGTGAATAGAATTGATTCTATTGTTTCTAGTAATATGTGCTTTCAACAATATTTAATGTAGCCAGTGTCACGCAGTTATAATTAAATTTGATTTAATTGGTGAGCAATTCTACATTTGCCCCAAATTGTTTCAATGTAGAAACATTTTCAGCAAATTTTGCCTAAATTGTAATTTTTAGAGGCATATATAAAAAAGTTCATTTATTTTTTATTTATTTTATTCAATGATGTAATGTTAAACCTTTCCAATTAAGATACATTTTTATTATCATTTTGTATTTTTATCCTATTTTTTAAATTAAAATTTTTCATAATTATTTTAATTATTATATTTTATTGTATTTTTATTGTAATAACGAGAAGGATAGGGTATTGCATCCTATATAAATAAACACCAGCAACATAAAGTCAAATGTTGAGCTAGAGATGTAATGCTAAATGTATGCATACACAGGTTGCACTTTATTTTACGGTACATGTACTTTACCGTACTGATAATATAAGTTAACTACACAGGCAGGGTTTACCATGTTTAGGTTCAGGCTTAGCAGTTAGTATATAGTTAGTATATAGTATGTAGACGGGAATAAAACGGTAAAATGAAGTGTTACCGCTTCACGTACCGTACACTGTATACCGAAACACTGGAATTGGCAGTACTCTACTCCAAAGCTAAATTAGCTGACCGTTGAGTTCCTCAATGAGGTCTCTGGTGAATTCTCCAGGCTTGTTAGTGAATCTCTCCCTCCTGAGTTATCTGAGGCCATTAGTGCTTGGCTTTGAAGACTATAATGATGTTTCCTTTATAACGATAATATCGCTTTCCTAAAAAAACCCCATAAATCATTGCGTCACAGCAGTTCAGTCCCGTCATTATCATCATCGTTCCGAGTGTGATCTGGTTAGTGACATAAGGTGATTAAGCTTCTTCTAGTTGCACGAGCTGAGATTAGCATGCGAGCAGGGATTTAGACATGAATAAGCCATCATACTCTAAACACAGACTTCTGAAGAGCTCCCGTAACCTGAAAAAGCAGATTAAAGGCGTCAGGTGGCGATTTAGTGATCCACGTGCATTGATACGGGACGAGGCTTGTAAAGGTAGATTTGGGAAGGGCATTAAATTCGGTGTCGCTGCGAGCCGTATCGTTTCGGGGAGCAGCTGAGAAAGAGATTTGAGTTTACCTCAGTCATTTTGGGCTCCTTACGAGGATGAAAGAGGTTATTTAAATGCAAATTTAATTCTTTTGTCCTGCCATTCAGACAAGGACCAGAGAAATATCCTGGGCTGAAAATGGCTTACATATTTGTGCGCTGGTCTGTCTACCCAAATAAGGCTATTCCTGTTTTTTTTTTTTTTTATATATATTTTTGTTAAGAAGCAACAGAGAGAAGATGCCAGACGTCTACGTCATTCAGTCCGTGTCAAAGTGCAAATGAGTTACATTTGTGATGCACGCATGTTGTCTGATGAAGCCATCAGTGGATAATAGATGACTGCTGATAGCTATTTCTTTAAGAAGCTTCTAAATGAATCTTTTCTGAATGAAGTATATTTGCAACTCTACCTCATTCTGAAAGCCACTCTGCTTTCTTTTGGGAATACATCAACCTATACGCATTAAGAAAGAACCACTGATCAATTGGTTTCTATATCACCAAGAAATATCAATCAAAATGTATTTACCTGAAAACGTATGCATTTACATTCAAACGAAGAGGCCGAGTATTAGGGAAAATTAGCTTTGAAAGTAAAGCATACTCCTTTACAAAAAGGAACTAATTGCATTGCTTAATCTAACTAATTGCATTACAATAATTGTCTGGCCTGGGCTCGCTTGTTTATTTTTCATGTAAGCAAGTTTTTTAGCAGATGTAAAAATCTTTTCACACCAAATCGAAATGAATAAGCCTCAGGCTGAAGAAAATGTAAATTCACACTAAAAACAAACCTTTTAGCCTTGCTGTCATTCTGGGCCGCATGAAGGAACCGAAGAAAGTTCAAAAAATCAACAAATGTAAAGTCATTTTTGATTATTAGTTGCATCATCAAAGGTCAGCACCAAGACATTAGTTAATAAAATGCAAGTAAATACAGGGCTTTTGGGTTAGCATTTTATTATTGCAGGTTTGCATAATATTTTACTTTGCATAGTTTTTATCAATTTTAAGGAATACTGACTCTAAATACTCTTAGTCAATAAATGACCTACATTGCGTCATCGGGTTTCTTTGTGGGGTTTAGTGTGGATTTGGCCCTCGTTATGCCTACGAGATGCCCTTAATATGAATAAAAGTTTATTGAATGAAGGCCTTTGCAAAGCAGGTTTTATGGGTCAACCTAAATTACAGCATGGCTTAAGCAAATGGTTAAATTGATTTACTTAAGTAAAGAGTACAATTACTTAATTAAGAGTTAAGACACCGTAAATGTATACACTGCCTTTGACTCTCTCGAGTAAAATTTAAGGACTTGTCTTCTGGCTTTCAAAAGTGCTGATGTCGCATTTCGTATTGTTCAAGCGTGCTTGAGATCGCTGTATATTATAGTCCAATAAATTCACCCAATCGTACTTTGTAGTCTACAGGGAAAACCCATTTGGAATTTTGCAGCCCATAATCTTAACGTTAACCATCATATGGAATGAAAAACCAATTACAGTCTAATGAATAAGTCGAGAGCGGTAAGCGCTTTAGATATTGCAGTTCTTTTTAGCACAAATATATCTATAACAGTGTCCTTGATACCATAGAAATGGCAGTAATTGGCAGTAATTGAAAAGTACATACACATTAGATAAGCAGTTTAACACGGTGACTTTTTTGAGGCAAAAAAATAAAATCAACACGACCTCAAAATTGCACCTGAATTTTTTGGTTTCATGCTTTTGTACGGTTTATCTTTTAATTATTGATTATGGACTTGTTTTTGAAACCGGTTGATTGAAGGCCTCGTTGATCTGGGCTTATCTCAGTTTTTGAGTGGGAAAAACAAACTACATTTGCAAATGATTTTTTTTTCCAGTGTTCGCTCAAATACTGACGTGCATGATCAATCAGTCCCAAAAAGAAATACAAAACCTATGCAAATCGGAATAAATAAGTTGATTAATTTCAACGAATCCAATATTTCTTAAAAACAAACAAAAAAAACATAATGAGAGAGTTACAAGCAATTGTTTTGCAGGCTATTAAGTTTTTTGTTGTTAGTTAGTTCTCTCTCTCTCTCTCTCTCTCTCTCTCTCTCTCTCTCTCTCTGTCTCTCTCTCTCTCTCTCTCTCTCTCTCTCTCTCTCTCTCTCTCTCTCTCTCTCTCTCTCTCTCTCTCTCTCTCTCTCTCTCTCTCTCTCTCTCTCTCTCTCTCTCTCTCTCTCTCTCTGTCTCTCTCTATGTCTCTCTCTCTCTCTCTCTCTCTCTCTCTCTCTCTCTCTCTCTCTCTCTCTCTCTCTCTGCCTCTGCAAAGTTGTTATATAGCAGGAAAGAGAAAATCAGGTTAAAATGACACTGTGAAAAATACAATGTGTTCTGCTGAAGGTAATGCATGCTTTCTGAAATCTTGTCAATATTTAATGCATTACTTCAATGCTAATGTTAATGGTTAATAGTTAATGTAAAGTTCAAGAGTATATCACCGGCACTCACTTTTGAGGCTTTTGACCTCATTGGTCATATTTCTTGTGTGTAACATTTAGCTTGACCATCCATTTCATATTATATTTTTTTCATATAACATGCTTTGATGAACGTTTCCATTTAAATTTAAGCAAATAGATTAATTTGAATTCAACATAATTGCTCCGTTTCTGTTTACTTTTTCAACTTTGGTCACTGGATTGGACTTTCTTCCGAAATTAAAAATGAATTTGTACTCATTAACACGGCTTTCTCCGGAGGTTTCATTACCGTAATGAAGAATGAGTTATTTGTTTTCTCTAACAATGTGCAGACGGCCGTATTAAGCACAGTCTGGATTCCAGGTTGCATTTTTTTTTTGTTTCGCATAAAAGGGTGAAATTTGGTGGTAACCTTAATCAAGACTAGTACAGTTTCCATTGTTTGGTCTGAATAGCTGCATGTGTCTCTTGAAATAACAAGTCATTTTCAGCCAACCAACAACTGCCAGCTGGAATCTGGGTCAAAACCCTTGTCGGTTCAACTAATGCTAAACTTCTTACTGAAAAGGCCGTTTATTGTTAATTTCGATGCAGCTGGTATTTTCCTAATGCTTTTACCTATATTTGAAATCTGTGTTCGTGCTACTTTTTTGTCCTACAATTGATTACAGGATGCGCAAAATGTGTCAAAGAACAGAGTTAGAACTTACAGGGCCAATTTTCCATGCATGGCACAAAAGCACATCTGGCACGACAGCACAAAACTTTGGGCAGAATGGGAGTGAACCTGGTGCACAGGGGCTGTCGATCGAGTCCTCTCCATGAGACGGGCTTCAAAAACACCACAACGACCTCCAAAGGAGAGTCTCTTGGTGGTGTTCTTGGGAAACGTGCAAAGGACAAACGCATTGGAAATTTGAGTTAGAAATAGACGCTGTGCTAAATTAGGTTTCGCTTGTGCTAGATTAAGTGTACTTTGGAAATCTTTGATTACTACCGGGTCAGTCATTAACAAAAACTTTTGGAAAAGTTCTTCGACATTAACGGTCATGAAATTAACCTTTTGGTATTAAAAGCGCTTCCTTAGACTTTAAGCACAGCTGAAACTCATCCGTGACTGTTTTTGGTAGTCTGTGTGTTGCCTTCCGTTACCAATTTGGACGTGGCGATACCTGAGACATTCAACTATATGGCGTTCTGCTGTCTGATGATTAGAGCATAGAACGTATTAGGAAACAAAATGGCAACGCTGGCATGTGTTCTGCAAGTGTGTGATTATCAGACATTTGCAGAACAGGCTTTATTATGATTTAATGACTCACTGATGCGTTTTACGTGCTTAAAAGTGAATCGCTGGCATGACATCATACACCTGTGGCATGAACATTTCCAAATTGGAAGTCCAATTTTAAATGCTGGTTTTTTGGACAGTTTATCCATTTTAAGTGACGAGTTGGAAAGTCTGACTCATTTTTCACCAGCCTCTGAGTAGGTGTTTTTCTCATTCATTTTCTCGGTAGAAATCTTTATTATAGAACCGTTAAATGGTCATGAATCGATGTGAATTACATTCACAACTTTAATTTAAAGCCAAAAAGTTTAAGACTGCTTAATGAGTTTAAGAGTCCTTAATGCCTTTTATGAAGAAATTAACTACACAGCACATTTTGGGCAATGCTAGACGTTACATCACTGTTACCTGCCTTTGGAGAAATTCAATGGGACTCTTATTTTGTTGTGCTTTTTAGACAGATATCAGAAATATAACTAAAATATACAAGTTTCATCATGCTTAATGTTTCTTTGGATAGTTTAAGAATGTTTATAACTTCCTAAATAAACATTGAACGTCTGTAAAATATTTTTCATAAATTGCTAATATATTTTTTTAAAGCAGTATTCTATTTATTTAGCAGTATTTTTTTTTATTCGCTTGCTTGGAGGCTCATTTATTTGTGTTACAGCAAATGAATGTAAGCTGGCAACCCAGCAACAAATATACTGCAAACGCAGTAAACTTGATATGCGTTATTTTGGAACGTTTCCCGGTCACGATGTTTGACAAAATCTTAACGGATTAGCTGTTCCGTAGAGGAGAAAAAACCTCTCAAAGTCTAGAGCAATATTTAAAAAAAAAAAAGAAAAGTTTTGTTGAATAATTCCCATTTTAATTTCCTCTACATATTACATGAGTTTCATTTGGCAGTCCTAGAGAAGTCCACTTCATATCTTCACAGACCATGGCTAAATGCAGACAGAAAATAAACACCTGTGCCCGACACTCATAGAAGTTATATAATGCCAGATCGGATTCTTACTTGCCCAAATGAAAATTGTTTAGTCAATATGAACCACAGAGCCCCTGATGATGCCATTTGCTGTCACCTACTGTTAAAATCAGCTTCTCTATGGAGAAAAAAATGAAGATATGAACTGCACAGCCATTTTCAGCTGTATTGGAAATTACGTTATTTATTGGTACCTACTGTTAACGTTTTTAAGGAGAAAATAAATGTGGTAAATCAACTTTTATTTGTGGGAAACAACTGATGTGCTCTTTAATCCAATCCAATTGGCAGGAATATGCATAATATATACTGTTTTCAAAGTAGGACAGTATGACTTTTTAAACTAACGCTGATGGTCATTTCTCCGTATGCTCTATGAACTAGTGAGTGAACCAGTTGACAAGTTAATGATGCATTGATTTAAAAAAAAAAGTGCATAAAATAGTGCATCGGATACAAGTTGGCGTCCGTGTGACTATTAACATAGTTTAACACAAGTATTTGCATTGGTAAAAAAATATTTGCAGTGTATATAATTATTTCTAGATCCACGATACTTTATTATTTAGAAAGTGACCGATATTTTAAACTTCATTTGATTTCTCCTCTTTAAACAGTTTCTCAAGCATGTTCTCTCGTATCACAGCACTACAGCGACCGACGTGCTAGGAGTCAGAAGACGCTTCGGTTCATTTACTTATGATTTTCCGAAGAAATAAAAACGATCTGTACCATACAGAATTGCATAGCATCAAATATTGGTTTTGCCATTGCATCATATCGCATTGAATCGCACTGCGTTTAATGGAATAAAATTCAAAATGCGCTTCATATAGTAGCTGCTTCATATTTATCTTTAATGTATCGTATCACTGGCTATGCATCGGCCTCGGTTATTGAGATGCACGACATAGTACGTATGTAGTATTTATGGCTTGCTGATGAATGTACGCGGTAACCCAACAGTAAATATAAAGCAGTGAAAGTAAACTTGGGATTCTTTATGTTGGATCATTTCCCAGTTGCCATATTTGGCAAAACCTTTGCAGATTAGCAGTAATTCCTGCTTTAATTTCCTCTACAAATTACATCGGTTCATAACACAGTAAGCTTTAAGTAAGGAAAAAATGCTAGTGGCATCAGATCCTAGCTTTCATGACTGAAAAAATCGCTGACTGCTATTGTTTGCAATATGCATCAGACGGTCAGCAAACAAGACCGTGGGCGATCTGTGGGCGTTCCGTCTGCGTCTGAGACAAAGAGAAAGTATCCAAAAGTATCCTGCAGTCTTTGATTTATGACACTGGCAAGACTTTTTCAATCAAGACGCTTTGTCTCCAACTTCAGGTTTGTTCCAAAGCTCATACTGGCAATAAAGACGGTGTCAAAGTCGTCTTGATGTGATTTGTGTTAGGAACGTAGAAGATGGCTCCCACTTGCTCGGCGTCTGACTCACAGCTCTCCGTCTGAAGGCTGTGCTTAGTTACACACTCATCCGCTGGCTTATTATTTAGAGTACCGCTTCGTTTTCAAAGCAGACGTGCCAACATGTCAGCGTTTGTACTGAAACTAATAAAAAAAGGCTTCACTTTCTCGAAACCAGAGCGCTGGAAGCTTTCACAAGTGTTTAAACCCGCATAACATGTCCAGCGTTCAGTTTTGGACGACAAACGCGAAGACCGCGTTACATTACAGATGAGAGATGTTAATAAAAGGCGGTCGAAGCGCATCAGCCCTTCTCGTTTTGTCCTTCAAACGACTCCGATTTCCATTTGATGGCGCACTAGTTGGCTCTTTGAAATACTTTCCAAACTCTCACGGCCGCGTCTGCCGATAAGTGAGGAGGCAGGCGGTGACCCGTGGTTTTCGATGGGAAAATACTGTCCAATTTCCATACAAAAGTGCTTGAAGTGAAGCAGAGGACTTTGAAATGAAGCTCTCTCATGCAGCAGGCAGTGGAATATGCTCGCATCCCCAAGGACTGAAAACAACAATCTCTGCTAAAAACACGATTACTGTAACAACACGCTGCAACCTGCCAGCTTCTAGTGTCTGCTGTTCTTTTCTCCAAGGACAGAATGCAACAAACCAAGCAGCAGAAAAACTAATAGATAATGCAGCGGCCTTTAGCCTCAAACACGGATGAACAGAGTTGCGGGCTTTTTGCCAGCAAACTTTATTATTATACGTATTTTCATTTTAAGAATTACGTTTGCCTGCACCTAGTAGTAAAAGAAACCTAATTTTGAAAAATTATTATTAGTATTTTAAGCAAAGTTTAGTTGTGCAGCAATTGAACATCGTATAAAGAAACCTGTTGTTAACATTGATGTAAACAATATTGTGATGACTATTAAACTTTCCTAAAGATGAATTTCAAACAGCCGAGTTACACGAAAGGGCCTTAAATAAGGTTTCCAGAAACGAGACTGAAAACCGTTTTAAAAAATAAGCTGATAAATTTACATAGAAAACGAACTCCTGACTTCACAGAACAACGTGCTTCTAAACATGACGATATCAGCGACAGCGAAACTGTCAAGCTGCGAAATCAAATAACTTTATTAATTATTCATATTTTGGTACACGCTGGGAACACCTGCATCATCAAGTTAAGTAGATATGTCTTGTTTTGTACTTAAAAAAATATATATTAATAATATTTTGGGGGCTGAAACTCGAGGACTTGTTTTAAGTATATTTTAAATATATATATAAATAGTATTTTTAATAACACTTCAAAAACCCAAGGTCACTTTAGAAAGTTAGATTAGCATAACTTCATTATTACACCAGACAGTTAATGCTTGAGTTTTTGATAATTATTCAGCCAGAAGGATGTTCAAAAGTTCATTTCACGGACGTAAATAAAACAAGATTTTATCGAAAGGAGAAATACTTTATAATAACTACTTTAGGATATAAAGGGGAACCTGAGTGAAAGACGGGTAAATTATTTTCTGCTGTTCTCCAGTTGGTGGGAGTGTTGATGCGCGCACACGCACGCACGCGCACACACACACACACACACAAACACACACATCCTCTTTGTTTATGTGAATGAAAGCACTTTCATGAGTGGAAAATTCTGCAGACCCAGACGGCTAAACCCTTCTGCAAACATGTCAGCATTCAGAGCCACAGGCGAAGAGCTGAGTCACTCTGGAATTCAAATCACGCTCTGAAGGGACTGTATGTATGTTGTGCATAATTGATCTTGATTTCAGATTTTGTCAGCACATACAGAGCAGTAAGATATAACAGTCTCACTAATTCAGAGATGACTCAGTAAAAGCAAAGACGGCAGGAAACCTCTGGAATGCCGATTTTCTTTAAAGCATTTGATATTATGTAGTCACTTATGTAGCGCACGTCAGTGAATAATATCAATGGGGTTTAACCATGCACAGTGCTATTGTGATTATTTTTGTGATGCAGCTCGGTTATGTGTGTGTGTGTGTGATGTATTTATTAGCTTAATTGATGTTTACTTTGTGCTTGCATTTATTATATTTATTATATATATCGTTTATTTATTACATAAAACTCTTTATGTTTTTACGTATATAATGATAGTAAATTTAGTTCAAAGTTAAGCCAGTTTCCAATGCAACATTTATTTATTTTTTAAAACAAATATATGAGCTGAAACAGTGTGTGTGTGCGCGTTACTAGGGTGTTTTGTCCAGTTGCTAAGGTGCTCTGACAGCATTGTATTGCATTGCATTGTATTTATTTGGCTGCTTGGGTGCTCTGGGTTACTGAAAGTCAAAACTCATTTAATGTAAGTCAGTAAGTCAATGAAAGGATTTTTTTTTTAAACCAGTTTTTTTCTCCCATGCAAAAGCAAGCTGCACTTATTGGTGTGTCCACTAGCTGGCAAAACTCCCAAACACACACTCGCACTCACACCAGCTTCCTCTTTCTATTTTCTTCTATCCTTCAGCAGGCCCTTCATGAAGCATGTCCTTCACCACCTCGGTCCTTCTTCTCCCTGTCCTTCCGAGCAGCCTGTCCTCTGCAGATCAGGTGGATCACAAAGCCTTTGTAGTTCACATGCGTCACATAGTGTTCATGGTCAATAAAGTACCTTTTTTTAGTCTTTTTTTCCTTCGGATACAGTAGGAAGAGAGTACGGGAATGATGGCGAATCGATTCGAAGTGACATTGTCTGTACGAAGAGCACAACTCACGCGCTAGATCATTACCTTGTTTATAATGTTCAGTTTTATATAGCATCGCGTCGTTAATCATCTCCTATCATCTGTCATCACGGCGCCTCATTTACACCCGAAGTCTTTCTTTTCAGAGCAGCAGCAGTCCTCAGATCTGAACTCTATTAATCCCCAAAACAGATGCGGCGGCTTTCAGAGGTTGAATGAGCTGTGACCTCGGCGATATTTAATGTACACCTCACCGCCTGCGAGATGCATCACCTCTATCCGGCACCGCTGAGCTAATGGGCTCATAGCTTGTTCACGCGGCGGATGCGAATCCTCGCTACTTTTTAGCCCTCTGAACCCGCGGTAGGCCAGACAACCTGTTTACCTCTCGCTCCGTCATCTGTGATTCTAAACTCCAGGGATGGGAAAAACCCGACCCGACTAATGACTCACCTTTTTGCCTCATCTCCTGCAAGACACGCCGCTTCCATCCTTTAGCGAGGCCTCTTCAAGCATCTTAACGCTATCTGCCTCCTGACTCAGATAAGCTCATTAAAACATTCCTACGGTCGCTCAGACGGCTTGCCTCTAGCTGCTAAAAAGAAGACGATTAAACGTCTCTAGCGCGGTCGGGTGGAAATGGCGAGGGATGAAAGATACGTAATAATAGTCTTTGACTCAAAGTTCATGTCAATTTTCTTGCCTGACAGGTGGCTGTCAATTGCTGGAGTAATTAAGACGGCTTACTCTTTGTGGAAGTCTGTAAAAGTGTTCGCCATTGTTGTGAAGGAGCGTTGGATCACGCTGGCGGGGTATGCAGACTTGTAAGGGGCCTTGGAAGTAAGTGGGAGCTGACAAGTTTTGCAGCGGTTGACAGCTAGTGGGCTGCACCTCAAAAAAATTGGCAAATTTAAATAATAAAATGCAGCTATTTATACATTTTTAATTTATAGTAATAAAATATGCATATAATATAGATTTAATATTAGTATATATACATTAAAAGTATACTATATTGGCAAAAGTATTCGCTCACCTGCCTTGACTTGCATATGAACTTAAGTGGCATCCTATTCCTAATCCATAGGGTTCAATGTGACGTTGGTCCACCCTTTGCAGATATAACAGCTTCAACTCCTCTGGGAAGGCTTAGGAATGTGTTTATTGGAATTTTTGGCCGTGCTTCCAGAAGCTCATTTGTGAGGTCGCACACTGATGTTGGATGAGAAAGCCTGGCTTTCAGTCTTAGCTCTAATTCATACCGAAGGTGTTCTGTCGGGTTGAGGTCAGGCCAGTCAAGTTCATCCACACCAGACTCTGTCATCCATGTCTTCATGGACCTTGCTTTGTGCAATGGTGCATAGTCATGTTGGAAGAGGAAGCTTGGGAGCATGGAAACGTCCAAAATGTCTGAAGCATTCAGAGTTCCTTTCACTGGAACTAAGGGGGCCAAGACCAGCTCCTATAAAACAACCCCACACCATAATCCCCCTTCCACCGGACTTTACACTTGGCACAATGCAGTCAGACAAGTGCCGTTCTCCTGGCAACTGCCAAACCCAGACTCGTCCATCAGATTGCCAGATGGAGAAGCTTGATTGGTCACTCCAGAGAACATGTCTCAGCCTCTCTAGAGTCCAGTGACGCCGTGATTTACACCACTGGTGATGTATGGCTTAGATGCAGTTGCTCGGCCATGGAAACCCATTCCATGAAGCTCTCTGCCTAATGTTCCTGAGTTAATCTGAAGGCCACATGAAGTTTGGAGGTCTGTAGCAATTGACTCTTTGCACTATGCACCTCAGCATCTGCTGACCCCCTCCGTCAGTTTACGTGACGAGTTGCTGTCTTTCCCAAACGCTTCCACATTCTTATAATACAGCTGACAGTTGACTGTGGAATATTTAGGAGTGAGGAAATTTCACAACTGAATTTGTTGCACAGGTGGCATCCTATCACAGTTCCATGCTGGAATTCACTGAGCTCTTGAGAGCGACCCATTCTTTCAGAAATGGTTGTAAAAATGCCCAATGGTTGTCTGCATGCCCAGGTGCTTGATTTTATACACCTGTGTCCATGGAAGGGATTGGAACAATTGATTCAGATTATTTGCAAATACTTTTGGCAATATAGCGTATATAAAAAGTAAATTTAAATATACATTTGTACTTCTATATTTATATATATATATATATATATATATATATATATATATATATATATATATATATATATATATATATATACATGTCATGTTACTAATTTTTCATATTGTCAATCCTGTGCTGTTAAAATCTAGGACGCCTGAAATAACCACTTAGTTGAGAACCACTGTTACATAAAATCAAGTGTCAAAACTCATTTGAAAGCCCTTATCACAACCACTTTATTCCAACAATACTTCACATAAACGTGAGATAATATTCAAAAGTTCACCCCAAAAGGCACAAACCTTCCAAGCTTTACACATCTTTCATAAACGGAAAAAAAAAAAAATCTTGTTAGTAAAGCAGTTTAGTTGTCTGTCGCGTGAGACGTGGACCGAGAAGTTTGTCTCAGATCAGTGGAGGAGAAAGGAAACATATAGAAGTCAACAGGGTATCAAATTTGCCAGCTAGCATCAGTCCCTGCGGCTGACAGCTCTGCAATCCAGCCTGATGGAGGCTGATGTGTTTCAGGATTCTGTGCTCTATAACTCTCGTGGTGATTGACTGTGGAAGAGCAGCACTTCATCTGTTGCTATACTGAACATGCTGACAGTTTTTTCTATTTCACCTCTTTTGAATGTTATGTAGGGACTGGGACTGCTATTGGTTTTGATTCTAAAAAAAGAGACGACTAATCTGTGTTTATTTTATATTAATAAGTTTATCTGTGAATATATAAATAAAAGAATATTCAAATAATATTTCTCAACATTTAAATTAGTATAACACTTTACAACAGTGTGTGTGTGTGTGTGTGTGTGTGTGTTAACTACTATACTATACTGGTCTGATAATAGAAAAAAATTATTATAACATAGCATTTATTAGTTTTAGTTAGCATTCATTTATTAGTATTTTTTTTTATTTAAATTTGGGCAACATTAGTTAATGCACAGTGATTTTGTTTTTTTACTTACAATAACTACCATTAAATTTGTTACAGTTTAAATTTTTCCAGCATATAAAAATACAGCATTGTTAGGTAATCTTCAGTGTTTATATTTTGCATTTTAGATGGACAAAGGAAAAATAATCAAAATGGGATCTAGAAATATTGCAGTGAAAAGAGACTCGAGTCATTAAATCTACAGCATTTCTTGACAAAACATATTTTATTGAGTTGAGTTCCAACAAAGCTCGTGCGAAACTGTAAAAACTATTATTCAAGATTCATGAATCGATGAACTCTGCATTTTTCGATGATCTGCCTACAGCGCAATCCGACGCTACACTGAAAATATGAGTGCATCCCACAGGAAGACAGAAAGCGAGTGGTGTTTTGAGTTAATAGCGGCATTATTTATGAACGATGCGGCTGTTGATTCGGTTTACGGCCCCCGTTTTTGCACCGCCGTAACTTTTGCATTCCTTTGGGCATCTGTGGTTTTAAATTTGCATTAAGTGTTCACCTGGGACAGATCTGTCTTTGTCGCGGCACGGTGTAAATCAGGGTAAAAGTATGTTTTACTGTGGTGTTAGGGGTTAGGAGGAGCGAAGTGATGTTTGTTCTACAGTCCAGCTGGCACGGCAGTTTTTATAGACTGCTGTGAAGATGCATAATGAAATTGTGTTTGCTTGTCGAAAGGTTTTTCAGGACATGTATGCAAAGGAGGTTTGTGTTTAAAATGCAGAGAGTTGCGTAGCCGCTTAAGGACAACCTCAGGGAACTGCGAGGGACGGTAATGATACACACAGTAATGATCTAAGAGCCCCGGTCAGGCGGTACCGCCGGAAAATGATTAACAAGGTGAAATGCGAGAGAAATGGTTCAAGTAATAATGAGTTTCTTTCCATTTTTGCATTTTCAGAAAGCTAGTCGCTTTTAAAGCTCACCATTAGCCAATTAAATGACGAAAACTCACAGTTGGCCTTCATTAGCGCAAGATTTACGGCTTTTCCGCGTGATGAACTTAAAATGAGAGAGACTGTTAAATTTTGCAGGTATGAACGAGGAGTTTTATGCCAGTGACCGAGTTCTTTATTGTATATTTTTCTACCAAATACCACAGAAATCTTTCATAGAAGACCAGAGGAGTATTGTGTTCCTCAGAGGATGTCATTTCATAACTCAAGAGATTTCTGAGTTACATGTGCTTCATAGGAGGGATACAAATGGACACGAATGAATCAATCACGCAAGAAAGAGTTTCAGGGAATATGAATAGCGGCTCAGATCTTGAGTTTGAGAAATGTTTGATGTTTGAGATGCTGGGTAACGTATGAGATGTGAGAAAACTGTGTGAAGACTCCACTTGCTCTCTATGTAATCTCATCGGTGACTAGGAAATACAGCTGAGAGTAACTAGGGTTGCCAGACCCCAGAAAAATTTGAAGCTCAAACCCAACTCAAAAATGTTTTTTTTTTCTCTAATATTTTTCATGTGTTCACACCATTAGCCTTGAGATATATATATATATATATATATATATATATATATATATATATATATATATATATATATATATATATATATATATATATATATATGATGCAATATGTGCATCATTTTTTATATTACTATATTTTTTAAGTTACTCAATATATATGAAGAGTCTGTCACATGCAATTGTTCAAGAGGGCTGGAAGTAAAGTAAAGTAAAGCACTTTGCATGATACATGGTTTAAATATTTTACATCAATACAAATTGAAATTAAAATCGAGTTTAATTTCATTCAGGAGCGCTATTCTTTTCTCTTAGCTTCACTCTTTGTTGTTTTGTCAATCTCCAATAGCAAACTCTGTTAACCCGCTGTCTAGTTTGTCACTTAGCAAATGTCACGCTTTCAGCTGTCCTTAGATTGCCAGATATTTATTTTAACCATTTGCTGTCTTCATATAGACTATATAATAAAACTAAAGTCTGTTTTTGTCTACAAAAACCTTTTGGTGGCCACGGTGCAGTACATTATAAAAGTAGCCCGAGAAAGCCAATGTGTGGCTTTATAATTTTCCCTATTTGAATAATCTAGTCGTGCAGTAAAACATGACCCTGACAACGCTGAATGTCGATTTTACCGAGCAAGTGATTCAATTGAATTAACTCGCATAAAGTGCCAATGAGAGATACCTTTCATATTTTGCGCAGTCTGTAATCCTCGCTTATTTCGGCTTTTTTCAAATGTGCGCTTTCACTCCTTCACGGCACGTTCGGTGCAGGCAAATTCAAATTGCAATAGCAAACGCCAGGCGTTTTTGGAGCATCAGCAGTGTGCGTCTTATTACGGTAAATAAGGGCGGAAAGTAGCGGGCGGATTGCAGAACACCATGATTCAAAGGTGACCAGACCGTAATGTTTCTTTATGGTCACTAATGATATGGTTTCTCTGGTGATCATGTGGTTTCTTATCAGCATAAAGCAGCTGTTTATTGGCCGTTTGTCTCCATGGGCTCTGATTCTCACACAGCCAGCTACACAAGACAGAACTTTGATACGCTCGGAAACATTAGAGCACAACAGAGCTCTATAAAGCAGCTATCACTGAAGTTCTCTTATAGCGACAACTTTAGGATTACTAGAGCCAACTAAAGTTGACCAGAAGCGTCTGAGGAGTTGGTGGTTATTTGAGTTGATATCATTGTATTGTGTCCCACAATGCGATGGCCTCAACTTTCCAGAACCCAAAGAACTCAGTTTATAACATCTATTTCACCGTGCCTCAAAGGCAAGGCATCCCATTTTGAGGTCGAAATTAATTACAAAAGTGATTTTAAATACATAGAAAGCATGTTAAATTCAAGTAAGGTGTCAGCTTTAATGTTTCATATGCTTTAGTGGAAATACAATGTCAAAATATGGATGAAATGTTCTTTAGAAAAGTTCCGCTAACCAATGTAAAGAGGTAGCCAAAATAAAGTATTATCAGTAGGTGAATCAGTTAATTATTAGTATTATTATTATTATTATGCGTGAACTGAGCAAAAATACTCATAAGCAAAAGTTGTTTTCAAAAATTGAGTTCATTAAGAGAACCTTTCACTGGTTGTTTTACAGATTTACAGAAGACTATCATTTAAACCCATAATTTAGACACATTATTAGGAAAGCTTTTTTAAAATAATAAAAATAATCATAAACGTTGAAAATTAATACTATATATGCTGATGTATGAATACTAATGTCTGCATTAATTTTATTCTTCTTTATTCTAATTTCTTCTTTTAATGAAATAAAGCAACACACACACACACACACTTCATTGCATCCATATTCACTAAATTCAAGCAATAACTAATTGCTCATAACATACAAATAATTTATATGGCTTGTTCAAATTAGGTTTTATTTACTTTTTAGTTCATATTAATTTACTTGTTTGATTTCACGTACTAAAGTAACATAAACTAAAATGAAAACACATTCATAAAATACATTTATAAAAGCTTTATATGAACATGGAAAAGCGTCCCAAAAAAAAATCACAAAAGAAAACCTATAAAAATCCAAATGTTAAAAATTCTATTTAACTATTATAAAGAGAATTTATTTATTTTTTTTAGAATATATACTAATGTAGCTTGTTAAAGAATATAAAAATTTTCCCTCTGAGATATTATATATATATATATATATATATATATATATATATATATATATATATATATACATTTTCTTTTTTCTTACTTATAATATAATATAATAATAATTTTAATTTTATTTCATTCCAAGAAAATATATTGACATTTATCTAATAAAATATGATAACATTATTTAATGTTTTAATCACTAGTAATCTTTAGCCTGCATTAAAATAGAAATGTATTTTCATTCACTTCAAACTAATTTTACATTTTGGTTTACGTAGGTTGAAATGAAATATATTTTGAATTTGAATTGTATGTTTGTACGCTTCACTGTTTACCAGCTTAAGAAATTAGTTCATTTACACTGTTAATAGTAATTATGATCATTATTAAAAGCTATTTTGCTGAAATACTATATACTGTTTAGTATACTAGAGCATTAGCGAATGATGTGTTGTGAGATCATGATGATGATGATGATGATGATGATGATGACGGTGGTGGCTTAATCTGCACTTAGTTTGTAATTGACAATATCCTGATTTAAAATAGCAAGTGCACTTGGTAAACTAGTGAACTCGTGATCTAGTACATCTCCATGCATGTTCTCAGATGTCTGCCGCTTTAGTTTGAGACGATGCAACATAATAACAGCCTACATAAATTTCGCATGCTTGTTTTGGTCGTGCGTTATTGCTTCCAGTGTAACGCTAGACTTGATTAGACTGAACTTTCTTTGATTGGAGCCGAGGTTGGAGTCTGGCAAACGCAAAAATTAAGACGACAAATAAACCGATCGGAGATTCACAGACATGCCTTGCCTTCCAAAGCGTGTTTTTGGGTGGTAAATGGCCTTCCTCTGGGCATTTATTAATTGGAGCATAACTGCTGCGCGTAATTCTGTTATTCAATAAAGGTCAAGAGCTGAAATTTATTTGTTGCTATGGAGACCGGACAAGATTTGCCTCTCTAGGTGTCTTAAGTTTGAAAGTGTTTAGAGACACGTTCAGTGTTAGGAATCAAACACTGCCATTCCACTTGGTAATTATTAAAGGCTTTTTACACGTTTGCGATTCTTACAGCGTATTAGACCTGTTTTAATGTGTGCATTTACCGATTGCTGTAGACAAAGGGCTTATGTGCCGTGATGGTAGAGAAAATGGTGTTTTGCTTCATTTTTCAAACATCTGATGCTCCGCATGCGGCAGATTTGTTTTTTTGTTTTAGAGGCCGCCGTGCTGCTCTGATACGACCCTTGATACGAGAACAAGAGCGAGCGGCAAGGGCAAATCTGCAATTCACATTTCCTTATCCTCCACGAGACAGAAAGCATCTCATTTGTTGGACGCTGTTATGAAAGCTTTTTTAAAATAACAATAATAATAAAAAAGTGGAAAATTAATACTATATATGCTGAGTGTCAGAATACTAACTTCTACATGAATTTTATTAGCTTCTTTTAATTAAATAAAACAACAACACACACACGTTGGTTTCCATGTTTTATGGGATCATATAATATCTAATAATTTATATGGTTTTATTTATATATATAGTTATATATCTATACTGAATATCATATATATATATATATATATATATATATATATATATATATTGTAAAAGAGAATTTCTGATTAAAAAATTCTAAATCTTAAATATTCTTAATAATAATAATATGATACCAATATATAATATATTATATATATATATATATATATATATATATATATATATATATATATATATATATAAAATAGAAATATATATATATATTTATATATATATATATATATATATATATATATATGAATATATATATATATATATACATATATATATATATATATATTAGATATTAAGATAAATTGAATACTTAATACTTTAATTTTTAAAATGCAAGCTATTGATTTATAACTGACTTTTACAAAACAAAGATTGAAATAAAAAACGATGATTTGTGAATTATTAAAAAAATAATAATAATTTCCGTGACTACACGGCAGAAAATATTACAGTACTGTTGTGTATTAGTTTATTCTTTTGTCTTATTATTAAACTGTCGAATTGCTTATCAGATCTCAGCTTCACCATGTGCTTGTAAAACCAAAAAAATGCAGCACTGTGCAACAAAGGGTTAATGGCAAAGCAAGTCGGGCTGAGGGTGAGGAAGAGCGGCTGTGACAGAGGCGGCGATGCAGTGTAGGGACGCTTTACGGACTGACATCCATTTCCAGCCCATCAAACACCTGCACCTGTGTGTCAATGCGTGATGCAGACGCCGGCAGAGATGGGAGCGAGAGTTGTGAGTTTCTCCAGGAAAAGCACAAAGAACTTGAAACATGATCTGGTTTGACCTCTCACATCACCGGGTCAGATTATGGTTCTGCTCTGCCTTCTGTAAAGACCGATGTTCCTCAAAGCTCAACGTTAGGGGTAATGGATAGTCTCGGCCTCAGACGCCGCCGTGCTGCAGCCGCTCATTGATCATCTGATGTTTATTGCACACAGAAATGGCAAGAGCTTCAATCAGATTCACTGGCTTATACGTTTTTTCCTGGAGCCAGGGTTTCTCGACTTTTCCAATTAGCCACGGTGAGAACTTCTGAGGGACTTGTTACTGGGTTTGCAAAAGTTAGTTGTTTCTTGATCATTAGCTGTTGCACAGACCAGTGTTGTTATAGTTCAAACATTTTTAAATCCATTAAAAAAAAAAAGAAAGAAAATAAAAATAAATAAAACTAAAATAAACAAATGTAATAATACTCTATATGTTCCTTGCTGATTTTTATTCTTGTGCATTATAGGCTACAAATTAAGTTTTAATATTCTTGGACTGAAATATATGGGGGGGCAAAATATATATCGCTTAAAAATATATATATTTATAAAATACAATTTAAAAATACAAGCCATAAAAATAAATATTGGTATTATATATATATATATATATATATATATATATATATATATATATATATATATATATATATATATATATATATATATATATATATATATATATATATATATATATATATATATATATATATATATATATATATATATATATATGTATATATATATATATATATATATATATATATATATATATATATATATATATATATATATATATATATATATATATATATATATATATATATATATATATATATATATATATATATATATATAGTTTATATATATATTTATATAAAATTTATATATAATATATGTTATATATATATATATATATATATATATATATATATATATATATATATATATATATATATATATATATATATATATATTAAGTTTGTGCATGTATATATATATATTTAATTGTTTACTATCTATATATATATATATATATATATATATATATATATATATATATATATATATATATATATATATATTTAGCTGCTTGTCAGTACAACATTTTAATATAGATAAAAATTTAATAAATAAATAAAAGTGTATACAAACAACATAAACATAAAAGAAAATGATAAAAAATATGTTTTGCTGTTTTTATTTTTTATACCCTTTATACCAAATTGTAAGGACTAAAACCTAATCAATAAAAATATATTATAATATTTAATAGTAACTTCTCTCCTAGAAATAAAGAAAAAGCTGTCACAAGAGGCAGTACCTTTTTAAAGTTTTGCACCTATTAGATTCAAGTATGTACCTTTAAGCTACTAAAGTAGACCTTTTGGGTACAAACTTAACTTTTACGAAAAGCTTTCGTACATTTATTTCTGAGAATGTATAACAGAAAAATAGATTGAAGTTTACAATGATTTAGGTTAAGTCAAATATTGTACTCACATACTTTATGCTTTTATGTTTTGAATTAATAATATGTTAACTGCATATTTACCCGGCTATGATCAGCTGCTCTGCTTGCGACCTGGCATCTGTTTAAATATAAGATACATAACTTTGTCCATTTCAGGAGCATACCAGATGAGTTCGAATCTACCACAATTTAGATTTAACGTCGAGTCTTGGAGATATATCGCAGCGGTTCGTTGAGCTCCCGGTATGTTGTCTGTCGAAATGCATAAAAGCGAAGTGCGTAAAATGTATAATACTTTTCTGGGTTTTAGCGACACGCCAGCTGTGAATGGTCCCCCGGCCTTCAGTAATGTTCTCCCTTAGTCCAAATAACTACAATTCATTTCTTGCAAAAGCTACTTCAAGTACAGAAATAGCAATCAATAAGTCAGTCAATGCTGTGAAATTGAACCAAGCTATATTTTTAATCAAGGGATTGTGACAGGATCGTAAGTCAATAGCGGCGCGGCTCTCCCTCCTCCCCTGATTGAAACGCGGCCTCATAGTTTCCAATTTCATGCTATTGACTGTTGCTGCGGCTTCACACTCCTTTACTTCAATACAATCAGATGGACAATAGAGCAATGTGTGCATATACACTCTCCATTTTCTGCTAGCTGCAAACACGAACTCACTTCATGCATGCAAACAAGCACACACACACACACACACACACACACACACACACAGCGTTTAGAGATAAGCTTCTTGGTTTAAATGAGCTCACAGGTGCACCTCGAGGCTGACTCAAAAAAAAAAAAAGTGCAAAAATTGAATCAATGCGGCACAAAAAAGCATATTTTCTCCCACGGCAACGCTTCGCTTTTATGTCACATTACGGTGTCATTATGCAACTGCAAATTCGTCTCTGGAGCCACGAGGGAGCGTTTAATTCTGTCGCGTGCGTTATAAATGTGCTGAATGCCCTGCTTTATACATGGAAATACCATGTGGTGCTGAGATCATCATATAGTTGCATGGAAGTAAACTATTCGTATGGCAGTGATCACAAGCATGTGTCAAAACACCAAATAACAACAACAAAGAAAACTATTTTTATGGCCTAGAGGTTATATGTTTTAAACAGAAAATATATTTATTTTTACCTTCATATGCATATACTATATATATATGTATATCTGAAAATATAAATGAAAAACAGCAAGGAATATTTAACAATACTCCAATATATATATATATATATATATATATATATATATATATATATATATATATATATATATATATTGGAATACTATGAAGTATTCTTTGCTTTGTTTTTTATGTATTTTCATCAACTGAAATATAAAGAAGGCAAAATGTATTATTCCTGTTATTATGTTCCTAATCATAAGAATGACCAAAATTGCTAGCTATTGCATTTACATAAATAATATATATTTAATAACATATTTTCGTTCATTGTACATTTCTGATTTTTTTTTTTTTACATTTTTTTACATTTGTATGTATTTATTAATTCATTTTTTTGTTTATCCATTATTGTGAGTCTTTCGAAGGCATATTTACGTCCCCTAATATTTATGTTTAAAAACTAATGGCATTTTTAAATATTTAGAATTTTTTTTTGCCAATATGTTTTTGCTGTGTGGGCATTTTAAAGGCTTTTTTTTTTTTTTTTTTTTTACAGCAGTATATTCAGCAGGGAAAAAGTTTTTCCTCATTATTAATTAGTGCAAGATGCTTTCAGATTGTCGGAGGAAAGTGTTGTCTGCTCCGAGAATTAGCGAATGAAAAAAAAAAAAAAGCATCATGTCAGATCTGGAGAGAGTACATGAATAAATGAATGTTTTGGCAGGAGATTCTATTACTAACAGTAATTAGTGCAGAAAGTAGGAAAAACTCCAACAAACACGAGTGCTTGAATTATGTCGCTTCAAGAGACCACGAAATGTTCTGATGAACTTGTTTTTTTCCCGTGTTGAGGTAAATGTCACAAAACCTGTCAAGAAAATTCCCCAGTCGTATTTTACAAAAATATGACCTTTTTCCTCAACCCTGAAGTCAGCGTATGGGTGAGGCTTCCGGTTCTTTACACATTATAGATAAATAACAATGTGCAGTAAACCGTAAAACCAGTGTGTTCATAATTAAAGATAACGCATTAAAATAACACGATAAGACGCGCCGATGTTCAATATCATGCAGCAAAACGTGTTTTTGTGCAGCTAAAAATAGCCGGAAGCGGACGAGACCGGAAGCCGTACCCTAAAAACGTGCAGATGGCTTTGGTTTATAACTCTTATAAAAGAGTTCCTGAAGGGACTGTTCATCTTGAGTTCTTCAGAAAACTGTCCTGTTTGAAAATACATCTAGAAGTTTGTTAAAAGTATTCTGCCTGATTTTACAGTCCTTTTCATCAAATATTCTTTTAATAGTTTTTAGCTCGACTTTTAAGCCCTAAAACTTTAATTTCACGAGGTCGAGTTGTTTTGTAGCATTAAGAAATAGTTCTATAACACTAGTGCTATAATAATACAGTATGAAATCACACATATTCGAAACTTGGCTAAAACTAGTGTTTTAATAAACATATTTATTACATTTTAGCTTAATGCATTTTCTAGTTTGTTTAGTTTGAGTAGTTTTATTACTTAGTATTACATTTCTAATTTTCTCTATTTTCATCTTATGTTTTATTTCAGCTTCGCTGAAGTTAGCGTTTGCCTTTTTTATATTTAGTTTGTTTGTTTCTATTAAAGATTGTTTGTTTAAATTTTTTGAGCTTAGGACTTTTATTTCAGTAGTTTACAAAGCAACATTTCAAATATTTAATCTAATATTTAGAGTTTTATTTCACTTATTAATGAATTTTTTTTTTTTTTACTTATTTATTTTAGTATTTAGTAATGCATGTAGTTTTAAAATAATATGTCTTAGATATAGTTAATGGCATAGTTGAAGTCTTTAGAAATCTAAATACCAAGTTTATGTAACAGAATGCATGATAATAATAATAATGATAAAGCAGTGGATTTTGACAGCGGGGCTCTTCTGATTGTAACTAGAGGTGAAGTGTGTCCACTGTGAGACTGTCCTAACAGCGGCGAGAGGGTCGTTTCTGGACCTGGAGTGACAAGCGATTTTCTCCTGGTGTTAGAAACGAGGGACTCCGTCTCCGGTTCGGTCCGGTCCGGTCCGGTGATGGGTCATTAACTGCACTGTAAATCAGAGCTGATGTCCGGGATGTTTTCTCAGCAGGTCCTGGAGAGAGACGGGAGAAAATCAAGCACGCATCGCCAGCAGAATTCTGGGTATGATTTACGCGGGCCAAAAAATACACAAAATACCATCTAAATACAGGCCGAAATAAAAATAAACCTTGCACTGATCGTGAAATATTTAAAAATCACTCACTCAAACAAAGAAAAGCATTTTTCATGAATTAAAATACGGATAAATTACTTTTTTTTGATTTTGTTGCTTGTTTGATAGTTTTTTTAATTTTAGTTTTTTTTTTATAATTTTTGATGAATTTTATGTCGTTTTGTCATTTTTATTCAGAAACATTTTTAACATGCTTAAAGATTTCCTGTTTCTTTAGTTAAAAAAGTACTTTTTTATTTTTGTCATCTAATATCACCTACATTAATATCAGTCATCTAACATCATCTAATATAATTAAAATGTTCTGAATATTTCTATGCTTAAATTTATTAAAAATATATAATTTTTTGGTTTCCTCATTTAAATCCATATATCATTTCAGCTTTATTTGAGTAAAAAAAAAAGCTTGTTTTGTGCTTTTGTCATTTTTTAGCATTATTTTTATTCAATTATTAGTTATTTTTGTACTTTATTTCAATAAGAAGGCTTTATTCTATTTCTGCTTTATTCAAATGACCATATATGGTTTGTAAAGGGTTTCATTCTAGCAAAAGATAACAATTCGCTTGAAGTGTGGTGACTTCATAAAAAGCTGTTTTTGCCGCTCTAGATGACAGGCCAATGAAGAGCCTCTCTCTGTCTGTCAACTCTCACGGCAAATTTGTACAAATGTGTCTGACTTAACAAGCTCTCACCGACTCCGAGGAAAGCCTTCACATCTCTATGAGGTGAGACAATAGATCTTTATTTCAATTCTCGCCATGTAGCGCTTTGATGGCAGAAAGAGTTGGGAGGTCTTGTTTACACAAAATGAGTCATATTGATCTATGTTTTGGCATGATTTGAAGGAACAGCCTTGTATTTCTTATTCTCTTTTGTCTCTTGAAATAAGTTCAGATCTCTGTCAGCGACGCTGCTTTGCCGGTTTGATCTGATGAACCTCGTAATAAAACCGCTTTTAAATTGCTTTATTTAAATCAGCGCCACGTTCAAAATAATGAATTCTTTTGTTTCGCATTATATTAAAACATCAAAACACTGTTAATCTAAACAGTATCTTTCACTGCGCCATCTGTTTCAGTTTTCTTGGAATTGCATTTTTCGGAAACGTTCTAGAACCAAAGCACTGCAGTGGAGTATAAAAGTCATGGGGTCAAAACCCCGAACAGCTTCCTATCGCCCCGCTCTTTTCCCTTTTCAGTCTCTTGTCTTTTAAGTCCGGATTTCCTTTTCCTTTCAGTGAAGTGCTTGTGCATTTTGAAGTTCTCACCCGCTCTGCTCCCAACGCTGAAGTCTCTGAACTTATCCCAGTGTAGCGGCCTGGGAAAAGGTCAGTCTTTTTTCCGCCTGCCTTGGGCCACCGCGACGGGGCACGTCGCGTGAAGTCCGGCTTCCACGAAAGGTCTGGCCGTAAATCTCTGCCGCTGCGTACGGGTGAAATGTGTAGATTGAATCGCTGCAGGTTTATGTTGATCTCAGAAAGCGACCTTTATGCTTTGCACTGGTCAAAAGAGAATTAACTTCACAACGAGGTTTCGCTTTTAATATTAGTTTGTGCGTTAGTTGACACGTGCCATCTTTATTAATGGAAGTAAAAATGTTGCAATCGATCCTGTGCAGTGAGTGGGTGCCGTCAGTCCAAACAAATCGCTTTTACGTGGTGTTTGCATATATGTGTCAACAATAAAAACTAATTCACTTCTTTTTTAAATCCCCAAGAACTTTTGATATTCAGAGCAGTATGACATCACACTGTACAAGCCCCGCCCACTATTGCTTGCAGACTGTCCCGTATTAGCATTTTTTTAGGTATGTTTTCGGTGACGCACCACTGAATACATAAAAACTTAAGTGAGTGATGAGGTGAGCTTTATCTCATCGTTATTTAAAGAGACATGCACCTGAATGGGTCACTGTGAACAGAGCTGTTCTTGACAAGGTAAAAAGGGTATTGTTTTACATGACCACTAAGGAATTTTAATATGTTGTATGAAATGCTGCAGGCATTTCATGGAAACCCAAAAGAATTATACCAACATGCGATGTCCACTTTAACTTCTGACCAAAATACGAGTCCGTAATCCAAAACAATGCTTCCTTTTGTCTTCTCGCATCTTCTCACATCACAGTTTTTCTTTGGCACACCTTTCAAACCGTCTTAACATTCTCTAAACCGTGCGTGCAAATGTCACAACAGTCTGCTGGAACTTCAGAGCTTCACTGCATGTGTGCAAAATGTAGTAACTCAACCAAAGCGTTTAATTCATGCTTCAAAACCTAGCTGTCATGCCAGTAAGGCCACCAAATAAGTATTTTAGACATCGTGTGAGCCATTTAGTTGTTTTTTCACCATGACAGTCAACCATGGAAATTATATTTGTTGAGAAGAGAAAAAAAAAGTATATGAACATTTGCATTTATATAGTACATTTATTTTTGTACGAACGTATTGCATGTAAAGTGAAATCTTGCTCGTCCGATTACTGTACGTTTCCTATTTGTTATGCTACCACAAATGAAAAGATACTCAAGTAGTCGTTTCTCAAGAGTGCCCGCGACTTGTAGGCGACTCTTCCACCCGTTCCTGCCTCCTCTACCGCTGGCTCCTGTCGGTTTTAAGTGGATCAAACAATCCCTAATAATGTTTCTTCAGTGGAAGCTTGTTCTGGAGTCAGGTCTGTGAAGTGTTTAGGAATGTCTGGAGAAGTTGGGTATTATAGGGCCCATTGTCTGGAATATGTGTGCTCATTCTTCGTAATATTGGCCCCACGTTGGCCTGGTGTGCCCTGTAGAACCACGTCTTTGAACGGATCAAACCCGGCCATGTCAACAAAAACAAGAATGTCGGTTGTTTCATGTCCTTCTAAGTCCACGATTCTCTACAAAGAAACACAAAAACAAAACAGTTAATTTTAACCAGTCATTAAAATTTGATTAGTCATTTGATGTCTTTTCAAAACTCTATCTACGGTGGAAATGCTGACAAAATGTATATTTGCGAAAACAATATTGTCATTAATGATTGCACTTCGGATCTCTCAGCCTGATGGAATTGTTGGCTGTGATCGCGTTGCAAATTTCTTGCTCTTGATGATATTTAAATACTGCTGCTCAGCCACCAGTGCATTTCTCGAAATCAACGTTAACATTGGCAAAGAAGTATGTGCATTTCTCAAAAGAATTCATAAAAAACAGCACGACACAATGGATTTCCCGCAAAAGCCCGTAACTTACTCAAAATCTTTAGTTCATCATTCAAAAGTAATTTATGCCAGTGAACATGCTGTATCAGTGCCATTAGAATAATAAGTCCTTGTGTCGTTGTTCACAAACAAGATAATCAAAATGCTTAGTCATGCTGTCGATACAAAAGTGCACTCTGTTAGTATTATCTGATGTAAACCATGGCAACAGTTTGGTTGACAGTTACTGTACTGAAATGGAGAAGGCTGCACTTCTCTCATATATCCAAAAGTGCAAAATTACTGTATGTGGGATATTGATTGAAAGAGACTGTTTCGAAAAGTTTGAATTATTGAGGATATGGTTGATCTCCCAATATTTAGCTGCTCCCATGATTGACAGTCCACTAGTAGCCCTAATTTCATCTGATGCCTCTCAGACATGAGATTCGTGAGATGCATGCATTTCAGAGAACTGGTTTATAATTGGTTGATCTATATTCTCTTCATTAGGAAAGTCAATTCGCGTAAAACATTTATGTTTGATATGATTGACAGTTTGTGACTAGATTTTTTTAGGGGAACGAATTTAGCACAGAGAACATGATATCATCGACTCAAAATATAGGGAACCCCAGACAATTCACATAATCAGTTGCATGAATCTACCAAAGCAATCGTAATTTGTTCAGAAGAATGACAAATTGCTTTTATGATGTGACTAGTTGATGACTAGAACAAGCAGTTTCGAAAAGTTCATTTCTGATCTGAGAAATGCTCCAAAGCGACTGTTAAAACCAAAAAAAAATACCTATTTCCCTGCGGACCTGTTTACATTAGGCTGTACTCTTCGACCAGCCTCTTCCATTGTAAAACCACCATTTATAACATGAACCACAAGCGTGGCTCTGATTTCCGTCTCTATTATGTCTTCCAATTGCTCTTCCATGAGCATGTTGCTGCAGTTCAGGGTTGTGGAAGTTCACCGTTCTCAAAAAATTGTAGTGATTGTGCTGTGGGCAATCTACATATATATGTATATATATATATATATATATATATATATATATATATATATATATATATATATATGCTCCCAAACTTGATGTTTAAATCCGAACGGTTGATTCAAAATTATGGTTAAATCTGAACGGTTGGTTCAAATTGTATTGCAGTTAGAGGTTGTTTAGCAGACATTACAATGTCAGTGTCAGATATTAATGGAATATACATGCATGCATACCGGTTTTTAATAATTGAATTTATAGTTTTGAATGTGATGGCTTACACGGTGAAAAAGAGCTTCAGTGAGAATTGTTTCGAGGAAAAACATCGAGCACAGTTTATGATTATCTTGACTTGCAGTTTGGCTCGTAAACTCTGGATGATTTGCAACCTGTCCTCCAACAAAAAAATACTCTATAGGTCATTTGAGCAAGTACCTTACACGACCTATCTTTAAGTTTTTAAGTTAGGCGCCTTCTAGCGGGCATAACAATAATAAGTGTCGCGTTTAATTACCGATCTCACTGTAATTAAAACATATTTTATTGGGTGTAATTCGTATGAATGGCCACACCTAAACCTGCTTGATACAAAAAACACGCAAAAACATAAATGAAAAATTATGTAATGCTATTTTTCCAATTCCGTTTTGCTGAACAAACAAATCTACATCTTGGGTGGCCTGAGAGTAATTATTTAGTTATTTATTTATTTAAATTTATTTACATTGCACATTCAAATTGTGTGCCTTTTTTCAATTTTTGCCACCAGTTAAGCAAGTTTGTATATTAATGACAATCATTTTTATTAATTTCTACCAAATGTGCTCGCAAATACATATCGTTCCATGTCATACGCAGCTTTTAAGATTTAAAAGGTACAAATGATGTCTGATGCCAGCGAGTGAAGAGCTTTTTACAAATGTTTTCCCATCAGCTCTCATCAGACATCATTAAGTATCTGGGGTGAATCTTCTAACCGATGGGCGCCATTCTAAGTAGATTTCCCTTGAGATGGTGCAGTAAAACTCAATAATAAGTGGTCACAAAAATGACATAAAAAATAAGAGCCAAAGTAAAGTGTCTCCGCTCCTGCGGGGTATTTGCTCGCTGGCAGATCAAAGGCACCGATCGAGCTTTTATTACATGACCTCCACTTGATGCCTTTCATGTCAGGCCACGACCGATTTGTCCAGATCCAGACTTCATAAGAACAATTTTCCAGATGTTTTCTTTTTATTCTTCCAAGAGTTAATGT
Source organism: Puntigrus tetrazona (assembly GCF_018831695.1). Taxonomy (NCBI): domain Eukaryota; kingdom Metazoa; phylum Chordata; class Actinopteri; order Cypriniformes; family Cyprinidae; genus Puntigrus; species Puntigrus tetrazona. Next base: position 3,416,585 of record NC_056706.1, on the reverse strand, counting down.
AATTTGTTGGCTAGGGTTGATAGGCATCGGTGGCACTACAATTATAGCACATGCACTTATATATCTGCAAACTAAAATATGAACTCACGTGGGCACATTTAGGGATAGTGATGTAAAGTCTTGAAGGCGTCAACGCATCCTTCAATCCAAAATGAAAATCCTGTCATTTATTCACCCTCATGTTGTTCCAAACCTGTACGGCTTTCATCTGTGAAACACAACAGTGGGTGAACGGCACCCGCAGTCACTTTCGTTGTATGAAAAATAAAGTGCAGTGAAAGTGAATGCTGATTGAAGCTGTCAGTACCTAACATGATGCCTTACATCTCCTTTGGTAACCCATCAAAGCTATAAAAGTCGGATTTGAGTGAATAGGATACAGAGTTTTCATTTTTGGGTGGGCTATGCCTTTAAAAGGGATGATTATGATATCTGAATACATATAAGAATCTGATGAATGTTTATGATGCACAACGCAATCTCTATTCCCTGTTAAGTTGACTGCAACATGGCAGAATTATTTGTTTTGAGAATTTTTTTTTTTTTGTTGGAATTTTAAATTATTTATTTCTATTTGTACTTTTTTTATTTTAGAGGGGGGATTTCAGTTAGTTTTAATGTTGCAAAGTGAGTTTATATATTATTTAATGCTTGGTTTTTTTATGTTTTCATTGTTTTAGTTAAGTTTTAGTGCCTTTTCAAAAAAAAAACCT